>NC_037679.1:14727320-14940158 GCF_003255815.1 Theropithecus gelada | reverse complement strand
TCCCCTCCCCTCCTCTTTTCTTGATGGAGTTTCACTCTTGTCACCCAGGCTGGAGTGCAATGGCACGATCTCGGCTCACTGCAATCTCTGCCTCCTGGGATCAAGTGATTCTCCTGCCTCAGCCTCTGGAGTAGCTGGGATTACAGGCACCCGCCACCACTCCCAGCTAATTTTTGTATTTTTACTGGAGACGAGGTTTCACCATGTTGACCAGGCTGGTTTTAAACTCCTGACCTCAGGTGATCCACCCACCTGGGCCTCCCAAAGTGCTGTGATTAGAAGCGTGAGTCACCGCACCTGGACTTACTTTTTCAATCTGACTCTGACGTAACAAGAAAATAAAAATATTTTACCCCAAAACATGTTTCTTGCCATATCTTAAAATGGCCCTGCAAAGCCGACCTTTGTGGGGGAAACGGCATCTGTAAAAAATCTCTATTAACAGGCCAGACTCAGTCACTCACACCTGTAATCTCAGCACTTTGGGAGGCCGAGGCGGGTGGATCACATGAGGTCAGGAGTTCTAGACCAGCTTGGCTAACATGGCGAAACCCTGTCTCTACTAAAAAAATATAAAAATTAGCTGGACGTGGTGGCACGCATCTGTAATCCCAGCTACTCGGGAGGCTGAGGCAGGAGAATCGCTTGAACCTGGGAGGTGGAGGTTGCAGTGAGCTGAGATGGTGCCACCGCACTCAAGCCTGGGCTACAAGAGCAAAGCTCCGTCTCAAAAAAATAAAATTCTGTATTAACATAGCTAGATCTGTTTCTTTCAGGCCCTCCCAATGCTGAAGAGATTAAAAGTCTAGCACCTTTTAAAGAACTGAATAGGAAACATTTGTCATCTGTTGTCTCTAAGGGTAGCCACTATAAGGCTTCAAAGGAACCTTGGTCTCCACAATCTTTTATCTGAACCTGAACCTTTCTATTGATCCCAGGCCTTTAGACAAACTCAACCAATTGTCAACCAGAAATGTTTAAATTTACCTATAGCCTGGAAGCCCCCCACTTTGAGTTGTCCCACCTTTCTGAACCAAACCCAATGCATTTCTTAAATATAGTTGAGTGATGTCTCATGCCTTCCTAAAATATATAAAACAAGGCACGGTGGCTCAGGCCTGTAATCCCAACACTTTGGGAGGCTGAGGTGGGTGGATCACCTGAGGTCAGGAGTTTGAGACCAGCCTGGCCAACATGGCGAAACCCTGTCTCTACTAAAAATACAAAAAATTAGCCAGGCGTGGTGGTGAGTGCCTGTAGTCCCAGCTACTCGAGAGACTGAGGCAGGAGAATCGCTTGAACCCGGGAGGCGGAGGTTGCAGTGAGCCAAGATCGTGCCACTATACTCCGGCCTGGGCAACAGGGTGAGACTGTGTCAAAAAAACAAAAACAATAATTAGCCAGGTGTGGTGATGTGCTGTAGTCCCAGCTACTCGCCAGGCTGAGGCAGGAGAATCTCTTTAACCCGGGAGGCAGAGGTTGCAGTGAGCCAAGATCGGGCCACTGCACTCCAGCCTGAGAGACAAAGTGAGATTCCATTTCAAAAAAAAAAAAAAAAAGTTTATATGTATATAAGACCAAGCTGTACCCCAAGCACCTAGGGCACATGTTCTCAGGACCTCCTGAGGTCAGTGTCACAGGCCATGGTCACTCGTACATATTTGGCTCAGAATCTCTAAAAATATTTTACAGAGTTTGACTACTTTCCTCAACACAGGTCAGCCTCCTGAGTAGCTGGTACCACAGGTACATGCCACCAACCATACCCAGCTAATTTTTGTATAGTTCGTAAAGACGGGAGTCTCCCTGTGTTGCTCAGGCTGGTCTTGAATGCCTGGGCTCAAGGGATCCTCCCATCTTGGCCTCCCAAAGTGCTGGGATTACAGGCATGAGCCACGGTGCCTGACCTTTCACTATTTATTGATAATGCCATAATATTCATATGATTATCTCTTCCTTTCTTTTTTGTTTTTGTTTTTATTTTTTCCTATTGTAACTATTTATGGTAAATTATTGACATTGAGATTACTAAAATAAAAAGTGTATTGAATTATCTTTGATTTCTAACCCTCTTACTCCTTCCCTAGTCACTGAATTACCAAGTGTTGTTGATTCTTTGATAATGTATCTGCCCTTAGTCTCTTACTTTCCAATGCCCCTGTTTCAGCCAATTCTGTCCCTTCATGCCAGTATTATCGCAGTATTTTTTCCCTAACTAGTTTCCACAGTCTCTGGTGTTTTTTTTTTTTTTTCCAAATCACCCTTTTATTATGCTAGATTAAATACTCTAAAACACTGCTTTGTATAAAGGATTCATTCATTTATTCAAAGCCCTAAGACAATACTTCGCATAAAGGATTCGTTCATTTGACAAATATTTGTTGAGTGCATGCCATGTGCCAGATATTAAACTCTTTAACTGGTATTCAAGGTCTGAACATTCCAGCTCAGCCTGACTGGTCTGTTTGTCGTTGCCTAAAAATGCTATCTGCATTCCCATGCGTGAGTTTTTGTTTGAGAACAAACTGTTTCTAATCTACTCTGTCTCCCTTTTTGTTTAGTTTGACTCTTCCTTCAAAGCCCAGCTCTAGTCTCAGTCCTCCCTCCAGGAAGCCTCCCAGTTTTTTTTTTCTTTGGTTTTTATTCTTGTCACAGCTGGGCAAAAATATCCTTAGTAGTTCTCTTTTACTCACCCAATAAAGTCCAAAGTTCTTGACCTTGTTTTTAAGGCTTTCTGTGATTACCCCATTTTTCATTTCCAGGCTTCCTATTCCCTAACATGAACTGTCTCATTCACCTGAACCTCTCTACTTTCTGTTCCCTACTCACGCCCATTCCCACATCCATGCCTCTCTTTGCTCAAGTTTGAGCCCCTTTGCTCATGATTTTTCTTTCTTCCATCCCCTCCACCAGTCAAATCACTCATTGCCTTTAACAACTTTTTTTTTTTTGGAGACAGAGTCTTGCTCTGTCACCCAGGCTGGAGTGTGATGGTACAGTCTTGGCTCACTGCAACCTCCACCTCCTCAGCTCAAGTGATTCTCCTGCCTCAGCCTCTGGAGTAGCTGGGATTACTGATGCCCAGCCACCATGCCTGGCTATTTTTTGTATTTTAGTAGAGACAGTGTTGGCCAGGCTGGTCTCGAGCTCCTGACCTCAGGTGATTGCCTGCCTCTGCCTCCCGCAGTGCTGGGAGTACAGGAGTGAGCCACTGCGCCTAGACTTTTTTGTTTTAATATATTAATGAAATTTGCATTTTGAGCAAAAAACCAATTCATGTAAAAATATATAATTCATGTAGGAGGCCCTAGACTTTTATTTTAAAAGTCTTTTTTTCCTTTTTCTTTTCTTTTTTTTTTTTTTTTGAGAAACATTCTCACTCTGTTGCCCAAGCTGGAGTGCAGTGGCACGATATCGGCTCACTGCAGCCTCCACCTCCTGGGCTCAAGCAGTTCTTATGCCTCAGCGTCCCCAGTAGCTGGGATTACAAATGTGCTACCACACCCAGCTAATTTTTTTATTTTTATTTATTTTACTCGTTTTTACTTTTTGAGATGGAGTCTTTCTCTGTCACCCAGATTGGAGTACAGTGGTGCGATCTCTGCTCACTGCAACCTCTGCCTCCCGGGTTCAAGCGATTCTCCTGCCAAGTAGCTGGGATTACAGGTGCCTGCCACCACGCCTGGCTATTTTTTGTATTTTTGTAGAAACGGGGTTTCACCATGTTGGCCAGGCTGGTCTCGAACTCCTGATCTCAAGTAATCCACCCGCCTCGGCCTCCCAGTACTGGGATTACAGGCATGAGCCACCATGCCCAGTCTAATTTTTTTATTTTTTTGAGACGGAATCTTGCTCTGTCACCCAGGCTTGAGTGCAATGGCATGATCTCAACTCACTGCAACCCTGCTTCCCAGGTTCAAGCAATTCTCGTGCCTCAGCCTCCCAAGTAGCTGAGACTACAGGCACCTGCCACCACACCCAGCTAATTTTTGTGTTTTTAATGGAGATGGGGTTTCACCATGTTGGCCAGGCTGGTCTCGAACTCCTGATCTTAAGTGATCCACCCGCCTCAGCTTCCCAAAGTGCTGGGATTACAGGTGTGCACCACCACGCCTGGTCTCCAGTTTCGTTTTTTTTTTTTTTTCACATGGAGTCTCACTCTGTCGCAAGATTGGAGTGCAGTGGCGCAATCTCGGCTCACTACAACCTCCAACCCCCTGTTTCAAGCGATTGTCCTGCTTCCACCTCCTGAGTAGCTGGGATTACAGGTGGATGCCACCATGCCTGGCTAATTTTTTTTTTTTTTTTTTTTATATTTATGTAGAGACAAGGTTTTGTATGTAGAGACAGGGTTTCACAGTGTTGCCCAGGCTGGTTTCGAACTCCTAAGTTCAGGCAATCCACCTGCCTCAGCCTCCCAAAGTGCTGGGATTACGGGTGTGAGCCACCGTGCCTTGCCAATCTTTGTATTTTTAGTAGAGGCGGGGTTTTGCCATGTTGGCCAGGCTGTGTGATCCGCCCACTTCAGCCTCCCAAATTGCTGGGATTACAGGTGTGAACTGCCGCACCTGGCCTTAAAAATCTTTTTTCCTTTATTTTTACAAAAGTAATACTTAAAATAAGAGAGCTACAACAAAACATATGTATATAAAGAAGTTAAATTTCTCTCTTAAGGTAACCAGCATTAACAGTTTGATATGTGTCCTTGCACACCTTTTTCTTTGTCCCTCTACACAGACTACATGTCTTTAAGTGTTGCCCCTTACTCCAACAAGAATAGTACCATACTAGCTGGGTGCGGTGGCTCACACCTGTAATCTCAGGACTTTGGGAGGCCGAGGCAGGCAGATCACCTGCCGTTGGGAGTTGGAGACTAGCCTGACCAATACGGAGAAACCCCGCCTCTACTAAAAATACAAAATAGCCAGGAGTTGTGGTACATGCCTGTAATCCCAGCTACTCAGGAGGCTGAGGCAGGAGAATCGCTTGAACCTGGGAGGAGGTTGCAGTGAGCCGAGATTGCACCATTGCACTCCAGCCTGGGCAACAAGAGCAAAACGCCATCTCAAAAAAAAAAAAATAAATAAAATAGTACCCTATGTATACCAGTGATTCTCAGAGTGTGATTCAGGACCCTTGAGGGTGTCCCTAAGACTCTTTTGGAAGGTCTGCAAGCAAAATTATTCTTATAATCATGCTAAGATTTCTTTGTCTTTTTCACGGGGTTGACTTTGTATCAATGGTCAAAACCATTTGTATCAATGGTTTGTGAAACTGCTGGCCCTGCAAGCATGCATTTGTCAGGGCAGTGGCACCAAGCTATATTAATCATTGTGTTCTTCACTGCCACACACTTGCTGTGAATGCCAGTTTCACCTAAGGATATCATTGATGATGCAATAAAAATGATTAATTGTATTAAGCCCAACCCTTGAATATATATTTTTTTAATGTTCTCTGTGACTCATGGGATGTAAGCATGAAACATTTCTGCTGCATACCGAAGTAGGATAGTTGTCTGAATTGCAAGCTGAGCAAACTTTATTCTCATGGAACTGTATTTTTTACTTGAAAAAAAAAAACCACTGACAAACTATGGTAATTCAGACCTGACTATCCAATGATCATTTTCCTGAAAATAAAGGAAAACAACTGGTAGTTTTTCTCACCAATGATAAAATTCAAACACTTAAGTGAAAATTAGAATTTTGGAAAACTTATTTACTTTATATATATATATATATATTTTATATATATATATATTTAATTGAGATGGAGTCTCGCTCTGTCACACAGAGTGTGACGAGGCTGGAGTGCAGTGGCGCAATCTTTGCTGACTGCAACCTCCGCCTCCTGGGTTCCAGCAGTTCTCCCTGCCTCAGCCTCCTGAGTAGCTGGGATTACAGGCGCCCGCCACCACGCCCAGCTAATTTTTGTACTTTTAGTAGAGACAGAGTTTTGTCATGTAAGCCAGGCTGCTCTGGAGCTCCTGACCTCAGGTGATCTGCCCACCTCAGCCTCTCAAAGTGTTGGGATTACAGGCATGAGCTACTGTGCCCTGCCAAGAATTTTTGGAAAACTTATAGCTCCCATTCTGAGCTTGATAGCTCCCATGTACTTATACTATAGTGATGAGATTAATGAATATGATCTCTTTTAAATATTGTATAATGGCAGGGTGTGGTGGCTCACGCCTGTAATCCCAGCATTTTGAGAGGCTGAGGTGGGCAGATCACGAGGTCAGGAGATCGAGACCATCCTGGCTAACACGGTGAAACCCCGACTCTACTAAAAATACAAAAAATTAGCCAGGCGTGGTGGCGTAAGTCTGTAGTCCCAGCTGCTGGGGAGGCTGAGGCAAGGGAATGGCGTGAACCCGGGAGGCGGAGCTTGCAGTGAGCTGAGACCGCGCCATTGCATGCCAGCCTAGGCGACAGAGCAAGACTCCATCTCAAAAATGGGCGGGCGCGGTGGCTCACACCTGTAATCCCAGCACTTTGGGAGGCTGAGGCAGGTGGACCATGAGGTCAGGAGATCGAGACCATCCTGGCTAACATGGTGAAACCCCGTCTCTACTAAAAATACAAAAAAAAAAAAAGCCAGGGGTAGTGGCGGGCGCCTGTAGTCCCAGCTACTCGGGAGGCTGAGGCAGGAGAATGGCATGAACCCAGGAGGCAGAGCTTGCAGTGAGCCAAGATTGTGCCACTGCACTCAAGCCTGGGTGACAGAGCGAGACTCCATCTCAAAAAAAAAAAAAAAAAAAGAGAAAAATAAATAAATAAATAAATATTGTATGATGATACACATATTACAAAATAACAGTGTAAAGGGGGTCCTGAAATAAAAAAAAGTTAGAGGACCACTACTCCACATGTTATCCTGCAGCTTGCTTTTTCACTTAGCATATCATGAACACTAGTCAATGTCAGAACATTTATTTTATTTTTTTTGAGACTCTGCAACCTCTGCCTCCCAGGTTCAAGCGATTCTTGTGCCTCAGCCTCCCCAATAGCTGGGATTACAGGCGTGTGCCATCATACCCGGCTAATTTTTGTATTTTTAGTAGACAGGGTTTCACCATGCTGGCCAGGCTGGTCTCGAACTCCTGACCTCAGGGGATCTGCCAGCCTCTGTCTCCCAAAGTGCTGTCTAATTATTCATTTATTGATGGCCATTTAAATTGCTTTCAGCGTTTTGCTAATTTTTTCTTTCCCTTTTTTTTTTTTTTTTTTGAGATGGAATCTCGCTCTGTTGCCCAGGCTGGAGTGCAGTGGCGCAATCTCGACTCACTGCAACCTCTGCCTCCTGGGTTCAAGCGATTCTCCTGCCTCAGCCTCCTGAGTAGCTGGGACTACAGGCGCGCTGTAGCATGCCCAGCTAATTTTTTTTGTATTTTAGTAGAGACAGGGTTTCACTATGTTGGTCAGGCTGGTCTCGAACTCCTGACCTTGTGATTCACCCCCTGGCTTGGCCTCCCCAAAGTGCTGGGATTACAGGCATGAGCCACTGTACCTGGCCAGCTTTTTGCTAATTTAAATCATGCATCAACGAATACCCTTTAAAGGCCGGGCACAGTGGCTCATGCCTATAATCCCAGCAATTTGGGAGGCTAAGGTGGGTGGATCACCTGAGGTCAGGAGTTCGAGATTAGCCTAGCTGACGTGGCAAAATCCATCTCTACTAATGATACAAAAATTAGCCGGATGTGGTGGCAGGGGCTTGTAATCCCAGATACTCAGGAGGCTGAGGCAGGAGAATCGATTGAATCTGGGAGGTGGAGGTTGCGGTGAGCTGAGATTGCACCACTGCACTCCAGCCTGGGTGAGAGTGTGAAACTCCATCTCAAAACAAAACAAAACAAAAACCAAATACCGTTTATATCCTTGTGTACTGGTGTGTATATATCTATGGTATGAATTCTTAAAAGTTGACCTATTTTTTTAAGGTCCATATAAATAAAATTTCTCCTTCTTTACAACATCTGCTCTTGTCATTTCTCCTCTCTATGGTTTTTGCGTCTTTTTAGCCTCTTGTTCGTTTACCGCCTTCCATGTTCCCATGCTATTGCTTTGGTTTTTTAACAAAATTCTTCCTCTGTGCCTATCTTGTCTTACCTACTAAATTATGCAAATAGAATCTTCTTGAGGGCAAGGATAGTTTGTTGTACAGTGTATTGGCATTCAGTAAATAAATAATGAGAGAGGGGTTGAGTGTTGGTATGAGAAAAGGAGCCTTAATGGTTGCATTTGGATGAATGGGTGCTGAGAGATGGTGTGTACATTTATACATTCTTGTCTCATCTTGTAAAATGTTTGAAAATAAGAGTAATTTTCAACTTAATTTTTCGTATTTTAGGCAAGTATATCGCCTCAACACAGCGACCTGACGGGACCTGGCGCAAGCAGCGGAGGGTGAAAGAAGGATATGTGCCCCAGGAGGAGGTCCCAGTGTACGTGGTTAGGCTTGAGTAGGAGTTTTCTGATGGGGTCCCTACAGAAGGATAGAATATCTTTATGCCTTCAAGTTCAGGGAGGACTCTCCTAAGCCCCAGGGAAATGGAAGGACAGGCAACTGTCAGAAAGGAGAGGAAGGGTCTGGGATTCAGGGATGAGTGAGGGTTACAGATCACTAGTCCTATACTTTTGACCTCTGTTCATTAGAACCTCCAGAGCTCTAAAGCTCTTCTAGGGACTTTGCTGCATCTTTCCTGCAGAGCAGAGGAAAGCTGGGGAGGGACCATAAAGAGAGAAAGGTGGCCGTCGGGCCCGGTGGCCTACATCTGTAATCCGAGCACTTTGGGAGGCCCAGGCGGGTGGATTACCTGAGGTCAGTAGTTCAAGAACAGCCTCGCCAATGTGGCGAAACCCCATCTCTACTAAAAATACAAAATTACAAAATACAAAAATCAGCCAGGTGTGGTGGCACGAGCCTGTAGTCCCAGCTCCTCAGGAGGCTGAGGCAGGAGAATCTCTTGAACCCGGGAAGTGGGAGGTTGCAGTGAGCCCAGATTGCGCCACTGCACTCCATCCTGGGCAACTAAGCAAGACTCCATCTCAAAAAACAAACAAAAAACTCCACAAAAACAGCAACAAAAAAAGGAAGCAAGAATGTAATGAGGATGAAGTGTTTGGAAGTTTAAGAAAAGGGATCAAAAAGTTAGTGATTCTCTGAAACTCTTGACATCCTTTGTTTCCTGCAGATATGAAAACAAGTATGTGAAGTTTTTCAAGAGTAAACCAGAATTGCCCCCAGGGTTAAGCCCTGAGGCCACTGCTCCTGTCACCCCATCCAGGCCTGAAGGTGGTGAACCAGGCCTCTCCAAGACAGCCAAACGCAACCTGAAGCGAAAGGAGAAGAGGCGGCAGCAGCAAGAGAAAGGAGAGGCAGAGGCCTTGAGCAGGACTCTTGATAAGGTGTCCCTGGAAGAGACAGCCCAACCCCCCAATGCTCCACAGGGTTCCCGGGCAGCCCCCACAGCTGCATCTGACCAGCCTGACTCAGCTGCCACCACTGAGAAAGCCAAGAAGATAAAGAACCTAAAGAAGAAGCTCCGGCAGGTGGAAGAGCTGCAGCAGCGGATCCAGGCTGGGGAAGTAAGCCAGCCCAGCAAAGAGCAGCTGGAAAAGCTAGCAAGGAGGAGGGCGCTAGAAGAGGAGTTAGAGGACTTGGAGTTAGGCCTCTGAGGCCTTTGGGGAATCGGGAATGGACTGCAGAACAAACCATGGGGCTCTCTGGGGTCCGGGGGAATATGGGCAACAGCAGTCAGGAGGGGTACCCCTATACTGGCTTACTTCCACCTCTTGCGGCCCAGCTCTGTCCTCCAGAGCCTAGCATCTCCCTCAATCCTTCCCTTTTCTTCCCAACTTCTACTTTTTGGACTTTCCCCCTCCCATTCCCAGTGTTCAAAATCTCAGTGACTACCCCAGGTACCTTTGCTGCTGATTTGGGTGTCTTGTTTTAAAAGAAAATCAGGTGGGTGGGAATCTCTTGGAGAACTGGGGCTGAGGGTAGAGGGAGTATGCCCAAGTCTTGGAGTCTTGGTTCCTGTTCGCGGTGTTTATGGGTTATTTCCCTCTCCATCCCTCATCTTTTTTTTTTTTTTTTTTTTTTTTAAAAAAAAAAAACAAAAATGAGAAAAAACACAAGTAGACCCGTCTCTCTTTGCCTCCTTATTTTCAGCTCCTAGTAGATGCTGGATCTCTTAAGAGTTTGGCACAGGGGCCGGGCGCGGTGGCTCAAGCCTGTAATCCCAGCACTTTGGGAGGCCGAGGCGGGTGGATCATGAGGTCAGGAGATCGAGACCATCCTGGCTAACATGGTGAAACCCCGTCTCTACTAAAAATACAAAAAAACTAGCCGGGCGTGGTGGCGGGCACCTGTAGTCTCAGCTACTTGGGAGGCTGAGGCGGGAGAATGGCGTGAACCCGGGAGGCGGAGCTTGCAGTGAGCTGAGATCACGCCACTGCACTCCAGCCTGGGAGCACAGCGAGACTCCGTCTCAAAAAAAAAAAAAAAAAAAAAGAGTTTGGCACAGGAAGACAAGTATTGGGAGTGATAGTTATTTTTATTTTATTTTATTTTTTTGAGAGAGTTTTGTGCTGTTGCCCAGGCTGGAATGCAGTGGCGTAATCTGGGCTCACTGCAAACTCTGTCTCCTGAGTTCAAGCAATTCTCCTGCCTCAGCCCCCCTCCCGAGTAGCTGGGATTACAGGCGCCCACACACCTGGCTAATTTGTGTATTTTTAGTAGAGATGGGGTTTCACCATGTTGGCCAGGCTGGTCTCGAACTCCTAATTTCAGGTGATCAATCCACCTTGGCCTCCTAAAGTGCTGGGATTATAGGCGTGAGTTACAGTGCCCCACCGATATTTCTTTTTTTTTCTTTTTCTTTTTTGTGAGATAGAGTCTATCTCTGTCTCCCAGGCTGGAGTGTAGTGGGGTGGTTTCAGCTCACTGCAACCTCTACCTCCCGGGTTCAAGCGATTCTCCTGCCTCAGCCTCCTGAGTAGCTGGGATTACAGGTGCGCACCACCACACTCCCTAATTTTTGTATTTTTAGTAGAGACAGGGTTTCAGCATGTTGGCCAGGCTGGTCTCAAACTCCTGACCTCAGGTGATCCACCCACCTCAGGCCTCCCAGCCTGGCCCAATATTTCTTTCAATTTTTTTTTTTCTCTTAGAAACTTTATTGGTCCTGCAGAAAGGGAGGCAAACAGCCCCCGCCTCCCGCTGAGAGTCCCTACAGCCCTCACTGTTCCCCGTTGCCGTTGATGGGGTGGTTGAGGTGCTCAGGGGAGGCCAGGAAGGCCTTGAGCTTGGGCCGGGCCCTGGTGCCACGTAGGCCGAGAGCATTGGGAACACATCCAGGCAGCTGGTGGCCAGGACCTCGTGCATCAGCAGCAAGTCCAGCAGGTTGTAGTAAGCGAAGGAGATCTGGTCAATGAAGGCCTAACCTCACTGGTTCTGGGACGGCAGGGTCTCAAAAGGCTTCAGTTGCCCAGGGAGTGCCTTCACATAGTCACGCTTGCCCACCTCGTAGTTTGTGTAGATAAGGGTGAGGTATTCAATTTTTTTTTTTTTGAGACAGAGTTTCCCTCTTGTTGCCCAGACTGGAGTGCAATGGTGCAATCTTGGCTCACTGCAACCTCTGCCTCCCGGGTTCAAATGATTCTCCTACCTCAGCCTCCCCAGTAGCTGGGATTACAGGGTCCCACCATGCCTGGCTAATTTTTGTATTTTTAGTAGAGATTGGGTTTCACCACGTTGGCCGGGCTGGTCTCCAACTCCTGACCTCAAGTGATCTGCCTGTATCAGCCTCCCAAAGTGCTGGGATACAGGCATGAGCCATCACTCCTGGCCTTTCTTTTTGAGACAGGATCTCTGTCACCCAGGCTGGAGTGCAGTGGTATGTTACTGAAGTCTTAAATCCTTGGGCTCAAGTGATCCTTCCACCTCAGCCTCCTTAGTAGCTGGGAGTACAGGCGTGTGCCACCACACCCTGGTAAGTTTTAAAATTTTTTCTAGAGATGGGTTCTGACTATGTTGCTCAGGCTGGTCTCAAACTTCTAGGCTCAAGCAATCAGCCTGCCTCAGCTTCCCAAAGTGCTGGGATTACAGGAGTGAGCCACTATGCTCAGTTCCCATGTCTTAGGTTCTGTTTTGTTTTGTTTTGTTGAAATGGAGTCTCCCTCTGTCACCCAGGCTGTAGTGCAGTGGTGCGATCTTGGCTCACTGCAACCTCTGTCTCCTGAGTTCAAGCAATCCTCCTCCCTCAGCCTCCGTGAGTAGCTGGAACTACAGGCGTGTGCCACCACGCCTGACTATTTTTTTTTTTTTTTGTATTTTTAGTAGAGACTAAAAGTTACTAAAACATCACTAAAAGTTACTGCGCCCTGTCCTATGTCTTAGTTTTTAACAAAAGTTTATACAATACAAATAAAATAAAAATTTTAAAAATAGAAAAAAGAGCCAGGCGTGGTGGCTCACACCCTGTAATCCCAGCACTTTGGGAGGCTGAAGCAGGCAGATCACTTAAGATCAGGAGTTCAAGACCAGCCTGGCCAACATGGTGAAACCCCGTCTCTACTAAAAATACAAAAAAATTAGCTGGCACTGTGGTGTGTGCCTGTAATCCTGGCTACTCAGGAGGCTGAGGCAGGAGAATTGCTTGAACCTGGGAGGCAGAAGTTGCAGTGATCCGAGATCGCGCCATTGCACTCCAGCCTGGGCAACAGAGCAAGACACCATTTCAAAAATAAATAAATAAATAAAAAAGTTTATAGAATAAGGACATAAAGAAATATTTTTGTACAGCTGTCCAATGTGTTTCTGTTTTAAGCTAAGTGTTTTTTACAAAAGAGTCAAAAAGTTAACAAAAAATTTAAAAGTTTATAAAGTAAAAATATCAGCTGGGCGCGGTGGCTCACGCCTGTAATCCCAACACTTTGGAAGGCCAAGGTGGGTTTATCACTTGATGCCAGGAGTTCGAGACCAGCCTGGTCATCATGGTGAAACTCTGTCTCTACTAAAAAGACAAAAACTTAGCCAGGCGTGGTGGTGCATGCCTGTAATCCCAGCTTCTTGGGAGGCTGAAGCAGGAGAATCACTTGAACCCGGGAGATAGAGGTTGCAGTGAGCTGAAATCGCACCACTGCACTCCAGCCTGGGTGACACAGTGAGACTCTATAACGACAACAACAACACCACTTACAGTAAGCTAAGGTTAATTTATTATTGAAGAAAAATACTTTCTTATAAATTTAGTGCAGCCTAAGTATACATTAATAAAGTCTACAGTAGTGTACAATAATGTCCTAGGCCTTCACATTCACTCACTGACTCACCCAGAGCAACTTCTAGTCCTGCAAGCTCCATTCATGGTGTACCATTTTTTACCTTTTATATCCTAATTTTTCTGTACCTTTTCTATGTTTACATATGGTTAGATACACAAATAATATACCATTGTGTTACATTTGCCTACAGTATTCAGTAGATGCTTGTACACGCCATAGGGGTTTGTAGCCTAGGAGCAATAGGCCATACTATATAACCTAGGTGTGTAGGAGGCTGTACCATCTAGTGTGTAAGTACACTGTATAATGTTGGTACAGTGACGAAAAGGCCTAATGATGCATTTCTCAGAACACATCTCTGTTGCTAAGCAACACACAACTATATTATATATATATAATAAATTTGAAAGCCACTGATACAATCAATTGTGAGGGTCTGAGATATCACACATCCTTTCCTTCTTCTGGTTCCTATATTTGGGATGTGTGAGGTAGAAGGATGTTCTTTTAATTACTTCCCCAATGGGACCTTGTAGCTTATGGCAAATTAAATTATCTCCTGACTTTCTTTTCTATTTCTAAGGCTATTTATTTAATATTGCTCTCCTCCTTGCATGTGATTCTGTCATAATATGCAAACAGCAAGACTCTAGGGATCTGGAAGTGAGTTATTTTAGGACTGGTCGTTTACTTTCATGGGCTCAGAACCTGTGTGTTAGTTTATTATTGTCCACTAGGTGGTACTAGGAGGAGCCAATGTTTGCAAGTTACCTTGACCCTAGACTCCAGCTTTTTTTCAGAGTAGCAGACAGGTTTATTTTGCTAGATAATTTTTTCTCCCCAGGCTCCCAAGAATTTCAGGAAAGGGTATCTAGATCTTTCTCTCCTTCCCAAATATAACCTAGATGAACAAATTGAGGAGGATAGAAAATCTAGGATGAAGAAGGTACATTTTTTGGTCAATATTGTCACCTCTTAAAGATCAGGAATGCATTCCATTCTCTGCTGGAGATTAAAGAAGACGCTCTATTGCAGTGGAAGGGATGGGGTTATACCCCAAGTGAACAACTGGCTGTGTAGGGTAATATAATTGGTTGAGAGGAGAAAAGGGAAATGTTAAAGGATCTCTTCCTTGGGAAAGCAACAAGTCATAAAATTTGAATAAATGAAAATATTGAAAATAAAAACATTTTTCAAGAGCATTCTATAGGCCAGAAGCATAAAAAGTTGAATAAATTTTCCTTTCTAGAAACTAAAGGGAAACACAGGTAAATACCCAACCACAATACAGTGTGATAAATACACTAATAGGGACATACACAGGGTGCCATGGAAGCAGCGAGTAGACTCTTTTTGAGATGGAGTCTTGCTCTTGTCGCCCAGGCTGGAGTGCAGTGGCGTGATCTCAGCTCACTACAACCTCCATCTCCCAGGTCCAAGTGATTCTCCTGCCTCAGCCTCCTGAGTAGCTGGGATTACAGGTGTGCACCACCACGCCCGGCTAATTTTTGTACTTTTAGTAGAGACAGGGTTTCGTCATGTTGTCTAGACTGGTCTCGAACTCATGACCTCAAGTAGTCCGCCCACTTCGGCCTCCCAAAGTGCTGTGATTACTGGTGTGAGCCCCCGCGCCCGGCTGAGAGTGGACTCTTAAGACATCTATGAAGATGGGGATGGGAAGGTGTTGCTCAGGGAAGGCTTCCCAGAGGAGATGACGTGGAAGCCAAGGCTGAGTCTGGAAAAATTAATAGGAGCTCTCTAACATCCTGACAATCCATACATTTCTGCTGTACTCAAGTCTCGGTGACTTCATTTACTCCTGTGATTTCAATAATTACCTCTATGCTAAAAATGCCCAGTCTTTTTCTAGCCCAGTCACCTCTCTAAAACCATCAGATATCTTCTATTTTGGTGTTGGTGCTTCAAATTCAACTTGTCTAAAAACCAAACGCTGAAGGAAGCCTGAGGCTATGAGCTTTTATGGTGATCATAATAATCTGTATCCATATTTTTATTACCCAGGTGGATATCTTAGTTACTTCTCGTCTGGACTACTACAAACCAGTGGTCCACACTAACCGGTCTTCCACTTAGGTCTCTCCCCACCACCCACTTCCCCAGTATGTCCTAAACATTTTGATTTTCAACCAGATTTACCTCCCTAAAGCCCAATGTTGATGGTACATTTCATTGAACGACCACCTTTAGTAGTTCACTTTGCTCTACCTGGTGAAGATGAAGTTCGTCCGTTGAATGATCAATGCACACTATGTTCTGGTCCTAAATTACTCTTTCAGTCTTATACCGTAGAATTCCCTTAAGTGCCTTTTACAGACAAACTCACCTACTTACTACTTCCTGAACATAGCTTATGCTTTTCTACCTCAGGGTCTAAGTTTATGCTATTGCTTTTATCTTGCTTGTCACAACACTCTTTTGGAAAGGGAAACGTTTCCCAAGCATAACATTTATATATAACAGAGAATTATTTATTTATTTATTTATTTATTTTTTGAGACGGAGTCTCACTCTGTCGCCCAGGCTGGAGTGCAGTGGCCGGATCTCAGCTCACTGCAAGCTCCGCCTCCCGGGTTCACGCCGTTCTCCTGCCTCAGCCTCCCGAGTAGCTGGGACTACAGGCGCCCGCCACCTCGCCCAGCTATTTTTTTGTATTTTTTATTAGAGATGGGGTTTCACCGTGTTAGCCAGGATGGTCTCGATCTCCTGACCTCGTGATCCACCCGTCTCAGCCTCCCAAAGTGCTGGGATTACAGGCTTGAGCCACCGCGCCCGGCTCAGATAATTTATATGTTAATATATAAAGAGCTCTTGCAAATCAACAAGAAAAGATAACTACTCCGACAGAAAAACAGGCAAAGTACATAAAGAGACAATTTCTATTGAGATGGTTGGTTTTAAGTCTACCATAATCTCCCACAATGCTGTTTTCTGTTTGTTCCATCCTTTTTTCTTTTTTTCGACAGAGTCTTGCTCTGTTGCCCAGGCTGTAGTGCAGTGGCACAATCATGGCTCACTGAAGCCTCAACCTCCTGGGCACAAGTGGGCCTCCCTCAGCCTCCTGAGTAGCCAAGACTATAGGCACATGCTACCACGTTTGGCTAATTGTTTGTATTTTCAGTAAAGATGGGGTTTTGTATTTTCAGTAAAGATGGGGTTTTGTATGTAACCTAGACTGGTCTTGAACCCATGGGTTCAAGCAATCTGCCCACCTCAGCCTCACATAGTGTTAGGATTACAGGCATGAGCCATAGTGCCCAGTTTATTTTTGTTTTCTTCCTCTTTTCCTGCTGTCTTTGGATTATTTTTGATATTTCACATTATCTCCCCTTATATTTCTTATTTTTTCCAGTGGTTACTCTTAGGTTTATCATAGGTATCTTTAATTTATTAGTCTACATTCAAATAATATATATAAATCATATTTATATATTATGTGATTTTATATATGTGTGTGTGTGTGTGTGTGTGTATATACACACACAATTTTTTTTTTTTTTTTTTTTGAGATGGAGTTTCACTCTTATCGCCCAGGCTGGAGTGCAATGGCACGATCTTGGCTCACTGCAACCTCTGTCTTCTGGGTTCAAGCGATTCTCCTGCCTCAGCCTCTTGAGTAGCTGGGAATTATAGGCGCCCACCACCACACCTGGCTAATTTGTTTTTGAATTTTTAGTAGAGACGGGGTTTCGCCATGTTGGCCAGACTGGTCTCAAACTCTTTTTTTTTTTTTTTTTTTTTTTTGAGACGGAGTCTTCCTGTGTGGCCCAGGCTGGAGTGCAGTGGCAGGATCTCGGCTCACTGCAAGCTCCGCCTCCCGGGTTCACGCTATTCTCCCGCCTCAGCCTCCGAGTAGCTGGGACTACAGGCGCCCGCCACCTCGCTCGGCTAGTTTTTTATATTTTTAGTAGAGACGGGGTTTCACCATGTTAGCCAGGATGGTCTCGATCTCCTGACCTTGTGATCCACCCGCCTCGGCCTCCCAAAGTGCTGGGATTACAGGCTTGAGCCACCGCGCCCGGCCTCAAACTCTTGACCTCAAATGATCCGCCCACCTCAGCCTCCCAAAGTGTTGAGATTACAGGTGTGAGCCACCGATGCCGGCCCCAAATAATATTATACCACTTCATATGTAATGTAAAAACTTTATAAAATCATGCTTCTGTTTTCCCTTCTCCCATCCTTTTTGCTATTGTTGTCATACTTTGTACTTACTTCTACATATATTATATCCCTATCATATCCCACAATACACTATTACTATTTTTTTTTTTTTTTGAGACGGAGTCTTGCTCTGTCACCCAAGTCAGAGTGCAGTGGTGCGATCTTGGCTCGCTGCAACTTCTGCCTCCCAGGTTCAAGTCATTCTCCTGCCTCAGCCTCCCAAGTAGCTGGGATTACAGGGATGTGCCACCAAGCCGAGCTAATTTTTGTATTTTTTGATAGAGATGAGGTTTCATCATGTTGGCCAGCCTAGTCTCAAACTCCTGGCCTCAAGTGATCCTCCCACCTGGGCCTCCCAAAGTTCTGGGATAACAGGCATGAGCCACTGTGTTCGGCCCTGGCTCTTTTAAATAATTTAAAAAATTAAAAAATATATTTACTTACATGTTTACTATTTCCCATGCCCTTTCTTTTTTCTTCCTCTTCTTTTTTCCTCCTTCTTTTTCTTTTTTGAGAGGGTCTCACTCTGTCACCCAAGTTGGAGTGCAAGTGGTGCGATCACAGCTCACTGCAGCCTTGTACTCAAGCAATCTTCCCACCTCAGCCTTCTAAGCAGCTGGGACTATAGGCACATGTGACCACACCTGGCTAATTAAAACAATTTTTTTTCTAGAGACAGAATCTTGTTATGTTGCTCAGGCTGGTCTCTAACTCCTGCATAGCCTTTTATTGTGTGTGTAGATCTCAGTTACCTTTTTTTTTTTTTTTTTTTGAGATGGAGTCTCGCTCTGTCGCCCAGGGTGGAGTACACTGGTGTGATCTCAACTCACTGCAAACTCCGCCTCCCGGGTTCACGCCATTCTCCTGTTAGCCTCCCGAGTAGCTGGGACTACAGGCGCCTGCCACCATGCCCGGCTAAATTTTTTTTTTTTGTATTTTTAGTAGAGACGGGGTTTCACCATGTTAGCCAGGATGGTCTCAATGTCCTGACCTTGTGATCCACCCGCTTCGGCCTCTCAAAGTGCTGGGATTACAGGCATGAGCCACCGCACCCGGCCTCAGTTACCATTTAATATCATTTTTCTTCAATCTGCAGAACCTCCTTTAAAATTTCTTGTAGTGCAAATGATAACATTTTCAACTTTTGTTTGTCTAAAAATGTTTTCGTGTTTGATGGGTATACTGTTACTTCCACTGGATACAGAATTCTAGCTTGACATCTTTTTCTTTTAGCATTTTAAATATGTCATTCTATTGTCTTCTGGCCTGCATTATTTCCAATAAGTCAGTGATTATTCTTATTTTTGCTTCCCTATATGCAACTTATCTTTTTCTCTGACTTCTTTTCAGATTTCCTTTTGATAATTTTTTTTTTTTTTTTTTGAGATACAGTATCCCTCTGTCACCCAGGCTAGAGTGCAGTGGCGCCATCTTGGCTCACTGCAACCTCTGCCTCCTGGGTTCAAGCGATTCTCCTGCCTCAGCCTCCCAAGCAGCTGGGACAACAGGCGCATGCCACCACCCCCAGCTAATTTTTGTATTTTTAGGAGAGATGGGGTTTCACCATCTTGGCCAGGCTGGTCTTGAACTCCTGACCTTGTGATCCACCCGCCTTGGCCTCCCAAAGTGCTGGGATTACAGGTATGAGCCACCGCGCCCAGCCGTGATAACTGATTTTCATGGCTGCATGTGGTGGCTCACTCTTGTAATCCCAGTACTTTGGGAGGCCAACATGGAGCTGTTTCTTTGCATAGCTCCCTTCCTTCGTGTCCTCGCTTCCATAACATCTACCTCCTCAGTCTCCCCAACCTCTGATCTTTGACCCTTCAGCTCAGCAAAATTACTGTGCTCTGCTTGGGTTTCCCATTCCTGTGCTATAGTCTGGAAAGTTTCTCTGGGGAGATAGCTGGGATAATTTAAAGGCTTACACAATTTGTTTTCTTTCCTTTTATCAGGGATCATAATCCTATGCTGCCTTTGTCTAACATCTGAAAAATGTTGTTTCACATATTTTGTACAGTTTAAGTTTTTAAAATGGTAGATGGGTTAGTCAGATACCAGTTACTTTGTCATGGTCATAAATAGACAATTCCATTTTCACTGGATATAACGTTTTAGGTTGACATTTTTTCATTAATACTTCAAAGGTGTCATTCTATTGCCATTAGACTTACATTGTTATCTTTGTTCCCATATATGTAATGCGTCTTTGTTAGAAAGGAAAAGTAAAGCAGCAATAAGATATACTTTACTATTGTGTTGTTTAAATAAAAAGAGGCTGGGCACGGTGGCTCACATCTGTAATCGCAGCACTTTTGGAGGTCAAGGCAGGTGGATCACTTAAGGTCAGGAGTTTGAGACCAGCCTGACCAACATGGTAAAACCCCATCTCTACTAAAAATACAAAAAAATTAGCCAGGCATGGTGGCACACACCTGTAATCCCAGCTACTCAGGAGGCTAAGGCAGGAGGATCACTTGAGCCCAGGGGACGAGGTTGCAGTGAGCCAGGTCACACCACTGCACTCCAGCTTGTGTGACAGAATGAGACTCTGTCTCAAAAATAAATAAATAAATTAAATAAATAAAAAGAGTCCACTGTCGGTAAGACTCAGGGAAATGGGTACATTCACATATTTCTGGGGGTGCAAATTTCCTGTATGGACAATTTGTTAAAAGTATTAGAGGCCGATAGCCAAAAAGCAGAAACAACCCAAGTTGGTTAACTCCTCTGTTCATTATCCAACAACAGATGAATAAACAAAAATGTGGTATATACATAGAATGGAATACTATTCAGCCATGGAAAGGAATAAAATTATGAAACTTGCTTCAACATGGATAAACCTTGAAAATATTATGCTAAGTGAAATAAACCGACAGAAAATGAAAAATATTGTATGGTTCTACTTATAAGAGGTACTTAGAATAAGCATATTCATAGAGATAAGTAGAAAAGCGGTTGCCAGGGACTAGGAGGGAGAATTGAGAGTTATTGTTTTATGGATATAGAGTTTTTGTTTGGGATGATTGAAAAGTTCTAGAAATCATGGTGATGGTTATAACACATTGTGAATGTACTTAATGCCACTGCATTATACACTTAAATACAGTTAAAATGGCCAAGTGTGGTGGCTCATGTCTGTTTTCCCAGCACTTTGGGAGGCTGAGGCAGGAGGATTGCTTGAGGTCAGGAGTTTGAGACCAGCCTGGGTAATATAGCAAGAACCCATTTCTATAAAAACGCTAAAAAATTAGCTGGGCATGGTGGTGCGTGCCTGTAGTTTCAGCTACTCAGGAGGCTGGGGTGAGAGGAATGCTTGACCCCAGAAGATCGAGGCTGCAGTGAGCTACGAGTATGTCACTGCACCCAGCCTGGGTGACAGACTGAGACCCAGTCTCACACACAGACAAAAAGATGGTTAAAATGGTACATTTTATGTTATGTATATTTTATCACAATTAAAAAATAAGAAAAAATTTAGGCTGGGTGCGGTGGCTCATGCCTGTAATCCCAGCACTTTGGGAGGCCGAGGTGGGCGGATCACAAGGTCAGGAGATTGAGACCACCCTGGCGAACATGGTGAAACCCCGTCTCTACTAAAAATACAAAAAAATTAGCCAGGCATGGTGGCGGGCGCCTATAGTCCCAGCTACTTGGGAGACTGAGGCAGGAGAATGACGTGAACCCGGGAGGCGACGGAGCTTGCAGTGAGCAGAGATCGCACCACTGCGCTCCAGCCTGGGAGACAGAGCAAGACTCTGTCTCAAAAAAAAAAAAAAAAAAAAAAAAAGAAAAAATTTAAAAATGAGAGGGCTAAGATGGTACATTTTCTTTGACACAGTAATTATACTTGTAAGAATTTTTCCCAAGGAAAAAATGAGATGCGTAAATATTTAGTCACATGGATTTTTAAAGAGTAGTTTTACAAAACAAAATGGAACAAAACAAAACAAAAACAAAGAGTTCAATTTTAATGTCCCCAAACAGACCACTGGTGAAATATACTATGATATACAATAAAATGCCATATAGCCACCAAAAAAAAAAAAAAAACCCAAAACCCACTATTTTTTTTGAGACGGAGTCTCACTCTGATGCCCCGGCTGTAGTGCAGTGGTGTAATCTCGGCTCACTGCAAACTCCACGTCCCGGGTTCACGCCATTCTCCTGCCTCAGCTTCCCGAGCAGCTGGGACTACAGGCGCCCGCCACCACGCCCAGCTAATTTTTTTTTTTTGTATTTTTAGTAGAGACGGGGTTTCACCATGTTAGCCAGGATGGTCTCGATCTCCTGACCTTGTGATCCACCCATCTTGGCCTCCCAAAGTGTTGGGATTACAGGCGTGAGCCACCAGGCCCAGCCTCCAAAACCCACTATTCTATCTGAAGATAGATTAGGAAAAAAAATAAAGAACTATGTTGTAAAAGAATAATTTTTTTTTTTTTGACATGGAGTCTTGCTCTTGTCACCTAGGGTGGAGTGCAGTGGCATGATCTCAGCTCACTACAACCTCCTCCTCCTGGGTTTAAATGATTCTCCTGCCTCAGCCTCCCAAGTAGCTGGGATTACAGCCACGTACTACCACGCCTGACTAATTTTGTTGTTGTCGTTTTGAGACGGAGTTTCGCTCTTGTTACCCAAACTGGAGTGCAATGGCATAAACTTAGCTCACTGCAACCTCTGCCTCCTGGGTTCAAGAGACTTTCCTGCCTCAGCCTCCCAGGTTCAAGAGACTCTCCTGCCTCAGCCTCCCGAGTAGCTGGAATTACAGGTGGGCACCACCACGCCCCGGATAATTTTTTGCATTTTTAGTAGAAACAGGGTTTTACCATGTTAGCCAGGCTGGTTTTGAATTCCTTACCTCAGGCCATCCGCCCGCCTCGCCTTCCCAAAGTGCTGGGATTACAGGCGTGAACCACCACCTCCAACCTGGTTTTTGTGTTTTTAGTAGAGATGGGGTTTCACCACGTTGGCCAGGCTGGTCTTGAACTCCTGACCTCAAGTGATCCACTGCCTTGGCCTCCCAAAGTGCTGGGATTACTGGCGTAAGCCACAGCTCCCGACCTGATATGAATTCCTTCTGCCTGGAGTTCCTCTCCTTGAGTGACAAGCTTGTTTTAAACGGGTTGTGAAAACAATGCCTTATCTAACAATAGTGTTTCAGATAATAAAGTGCAGGCTGTAACAGTCCTCAAACACTAAAATACAAAGGCAAATTCAGTGAATTATTCCTATTTATTCCTACTAAATTGGGAGCTCCGCGTGGCCGTAGAAATGACTAGTCTTATCCATTTCTAAATCCCTAATTCTTGGTACCTAGTGTATAATGAAACATAATATAGATGTTTGTTTTTTGAACAAATCTAGTCCCTAGGGTTTGGTGTCAGAATACCTGGGTTCAAATCTTAGTTCTTTTTTTTTTTTCTTTTTGAGACAGAGTCTCACTCTGTCTCCCGGGCTGGAGTGCTGTGGCGTGATCTCAGCTCACTGCAACTTCCACCTACTGGGCTCAAGCAATCCTCTCACCTCAGCCTCCCAAATAGCTAGGACTACAGGCATGCACCACAATGCCTGGCTGCTTTTATAATTGTATTTGTAGAGACAGGGTCTTGCTATATTGCCCAGGCTGGTTGTGAACTTCTGGCTTCAGGTGGTCCTCCTGCCTGGGCTTCCCAAAGTGTTGGAGTTACAGGCATGAGCCATCATGCCCAGCCTAAAGTTAGTTATTATTGATGACATTTTGAAATAGAGAACTGATGGAAAGATCATGGAAAACGATGAGAAACCAGGTATGTACTTCCCAAGACACCTCAACAAAATAGTATTTCTTTTCCTGATGTGTTTACCATGGTCTGGATCTTGCCAACATCCCTACAGACATCTGGTTTTGTCAGCACAGATAGTAGATCCAACTCTTGAGGATAGACTCATATTAGTCAAGTTTACAAGGCTGATTTATAAACGAGAACATATAAATTAGAATGTTAGTTTATCAATTTATACAAACCAAGCCTACCATGAGGAATAGAACATTTCAGTCAGCACAACCAGCACTTTCACTGCCCACAAACATTGCTCCTTGGTTTACCAAGTTACATTCAGAAGGTTACTTGGTGAGTATGCATATTAGTTTCCTGTGACTGCTATAACAAATTACCAAACTTGGTGGCTTAAAATAGCAGAAATGTATTCTCTGAAAGTACTAGAGGGTAGAAGTCCAAAATCAATATCACTGGATCAAAGTAAAGGTGTCGGCCAGGCATGGTGGCACACGCCTGTAGTCCCAGTTACTAGGGAGCTACTAGTACTAGGCAGGGTGAGTTAGGAGGATCGATGGAGCCCAGTGGGTGGAGGCTGCAGTGAGCTATGATTGCACCACAGCACTCCAGCCTGGGTGGCAGAGGGAGACTCTGTCTCAAAAAAAAAAAAAAGAGAAAAAAACCAGGCATGGTGGCTCACACCTGTAATCCCAGCACTTTGGGAGGCCGGGTGGATCACCTGAGGTCAGAAGTTCGAGACCAGCCTGACCAACATGGTGAAATCCCATCTCTACTAAAAATACAAAATTAGCAGGGTGTGTGGTGCACACCTGCAATCCCAGCTACTTGGGAGGCTGAGGCAGGAGAATCATTTGAATCCAGGAGGTAGAGGTTGCAATGAGCCAAATTTGCGCCATTGCACTCCAGCCTGGGCAATAAGAGCAAAACTCCATTCTCAGAAAAAAAAAAAAAAAAGAAAGAAAGAAAAATCAAGGTGTTGACAAGGCTGCACTCTCCCTCCCCAGGGGCTGTAGGGGAGAATCTAATCCTTGTCTTTTCCAGCTTCTGGTAGTTGCCAGCATTTCTTGGCTTGTGACAGCATCACTCCAATCCCTGCCTTTATCGTCACATTGTCTTCTCCGCTCTTCGTGCGTGAAACCTCTCTCTCTCTCTCTCTCTCTCTCTCTCTCTCTCTCGGATACAGGTGACTGTATTTAGGGCCCACCCACATAATCTAGAGTAATAAAATCTCAAGATCCTGAACTTAATCACATCTGCAAAGACACCCCCGCCTCGCTTTTTTTTTTTTTTTTTTTTGCCACATAAGGCATTGTTTACAGGTTGTAGGGATTAGGAAGTTAAGATCTTTTTTCAGGGAACATTTTTCAACTTATCACAGCATGGAAATTGGGACTAGGGAAGTGACCTGGTTTAGATGTGTGTCCCTCCAAATCTCATGTTGAAATGTGACCTTCAATGTTGGAGGTTGGAGGTGGGTGTTTGGGTCATGGGGGCAGATCCCTCATGAATGGCGTGGTGCCCTCCCCATGGTAATGAGTGAGTTCTCACTCTATTAGCTCACACAAAAGATGGTTATTTAAAAGAGCCTGGAATCTCTCTTGCTTCCTCTCTTGCCATGTGACGTGCCTGCTCCCCCTCACCTTCTGCCATGAATAAAAGCTTCGTGAGACCTCACTGGTGCCATACTTGTACTGCCTGCAGGGCCATGAGTCAAATAAACCTCTTTCTTTGTAAATTACCCACTCTCAGGTGTTCCGTTATAGCAATGCAAAATGGACTAATACAGGGAGTGAGTTATACTGCTAGAAAGATTGAAGACATCAGGCTACCATTGTGTGATGGATTTACTTCCACAGTTGGGATGGCCTAGTCGAGTGTCCTGAATACTCAAGTCCATTGCCAAGATTTATTCTCCGAAATACCATCCTTGAATGATCACTACCAGTGTTTGCTTCTTTTTTTTTTTTTTTTTGAGACGGAGTCTCACTCTGTTGCCCAGGCTGGAGTGCAGTGGCATGATCTCGGCTCATTGCAACCTCTGCCTGCTGGGTTCAAGCTATTCTCATGTCTCAGACTCTCAAATAGCTGGGGTTACAGGCGCCTGCCACCATGCCTGGCTAATTTTTGTACTTTTAGTAGAGACAGGGTTTCACCATGTTGGTCAGGTTGGCCTCAAACTCCTGACCTCAGGTGATCCCCCTGCCTTGGTCTCCCAAAGTGCTGGGATCACAGGCATGAGCCACAATGCCTGGCAACTCTGCTCCTTGATAGCTCTATCCCCACCCCTTTTAGTTGTTGATATCACAGAATTATATCTTTTTTTTTTTTACTTTTTTTTTTTTTTTTGAGACCCAGTCTCCCTCTGTCACCCAGGCTGGAGTGCAGTGGCACAATCTCCACTCACTGCAGCCTCCACCTCCCAGGTTCAAGCGATTCTCCTCCCTCAGCCTCCCGAGTAGCTGGGATTACCACCACACCTGGCTAATTTTTGTTTGTTTATTTGTTTGGAGACCTAGTCTTACTCTGTTGCCCAGGCTGGAGTGCAGTGGCACAATTTTGGCTCATTGGAATCTCCGCCTCCCAGTTAAAGAAAGTCTTGTGCCTTAGCTAACTGAATAGCTGGGATTACAGGTGCGTGCCACCACGCTCAGCTAATTTTTGTATTTTTAGTAGAGACGGTGTTTTGTCATGTTGGTCAGGCTGGTCTCAAACTCCTCACCTCAGGTAATCCGCCTGCCTCGGCCTCCCAAAATGCTGAGATTACAAGTATGAGCCACCGTGCCCGGCCTAATTTTTGTTTTTTTGTTGTTTTTTTTTGTTTTTGAGACAGAGTCTTGCTCTGTTGCCTAGGCTGCAGTGGCGCGATCTCGGCTCACTGCAACCTCCGGGTCCTGGGTTCAAGCGATTCTCCTGCCTCAGCCTCCTGAGTAGCTGTGATCACAGGTGCTCACCCCCATGCCCAGCTCATTTTTTTTGTATTTTTAAATTAGAGACAGGGTTTCACCATGTTGGCAAAGGCTGTTCTAGGACTCCTGACATCAAGTGATTCGCCCACCTCGGCCTCCCAAAGTGCTGGGATTACAGGCGTGAGCCACTGTGCCTGGCCTAATTTTTGTATTTTTAGTAGAGACGGAGTTTCACCATGTTGCCCAGGCTGGTCTTGAACTCCTGGGCTCAAGTGATCCTCTCTCCTTGGCCTCCCAAAATGCTGGGATTACAGGCATGATCCACCATGCCCAGTCAGAATTACATCTTTATACATTATATGCCCTACAACATAAATTAACACTTCTTTAAAATGCATTACGGCCGGGCGCGGTGGCTCAAGCCTGTAATCCCAGCACTTTGGGAGGCCGAGACGGGCGGATCACGAGGTCAGGAGATAGAGACCATCCTGGCTAACCCGGTGAAACCCCGTCTCTACTAAAAAATACAAAAAAAAAAAAAACAACTAGCCGGGCGAGGTGGTGGGCACCTGTAGTCCCAGCTACTCGGGAGGCTGAAGCAGGAGAATGGCGTAAACCCAGGAGGCGGAGTTTGCAGTGAGCTGAGATCCGGCCACTGTACTCTAGCCTGGGCGACAGAGCGAGACTCCATCTCAAAAACAAAAAATAAACAAAAAAAAACCAAAAATAAAATGCATTACTCTCTGAAATGATGTAGAAAACAGAATGTGGATTTACAAACTAAAGTTACAATAATAATACCTTTTAGACTAATAGTTGTTTTTGAAAAATGTGTTAGTCTTTTAAATCATGTATTAAGCAAAAAGTAGTTACAAACCATTGTTACAATGCTATCTTTTATAATTGCCCATGTATTTTCCTTTTTTTTTTTTTTTTTTTTTGAGACGGACTCTCACTCTGTTGCCCAGGCTCAAGTACAGTGGTGCAATCTCGGCTCATTGCAACCTCCACCTCCCAGGTTCAAGTGATTCTCCTGTCTCAGTCTCCCAAGTAGTTGGGATTACAGGTGCACGCCACCACACCCCGCTAATTTTTGTATTTTTAGTAGAGATGGGATTTTGTCATGTTGGCCAGGCTGGTCTCAAACTCCTGACCTCAAGTGATTCACCTGCCGTGGCCTCCCAAAGTGCTGGGATTATAGGCGTGAGCTACTGAGTCTGTCCCTATGTATTTACTTTTGTTGAGGTCTGTGTTTCTTCATACAGCTTCAAGTGACTGTCTAGTGTTCTTTTATTTCACCCTGTAGGACTCCCTTGGACATTTCTTGCAGGGCAGGTCTAATGGTAATGAACTCTCTCAGCTTTGTTTTTTGAGAATATTTTAATTTTTCCCTCACTTTTCCAGGTTCATTATTTGAGAATATCTTAATTTTCCCTCACTTTTGAAGGATAGTTTTGCTGGATATAGAATTATTGGTTGAACTTTTTTTCCCTTTGAATATATCTGGCATTTCTGAAACTCTGAAGTTTTTGATGAGAAATCTGTTCATGATCTTACTGAAGATCCCTTGTATGTCATGAGTCACTTCTCTCTTATTACTTTTGGCTTCTCGCTGTCTTTTGACAGTTTGATTATAATATTTGTCACGTAGATCTCTTCAAGTTCATCTTACTTAGAGTTTTTTGAGCTTCTTGGCTGTTCAAATTCATGTTTTTTTTTAATCAAATTTAGAAAGTTTTCAGCTACTGTTTTTTAAAAATATTCTCTGTCCCTTTCACTTTCTCTTCTCCTCTGGGATTCCCACAATGTGTATATTGGTCTGCTTGATGATGTCCCACAGGTTCCTTAGACTCTGTTCACTTTTCTTGAATCTTTTTCCTTTCTGTTCCTCAGGCCTGATCATTTCCTTTGTCTTTTATTCAAGTTTCCTAATTCTTTTTTCTGCCTGTTCAAACTGCCTTTTAGTTAAATTTTCACTTCAGTTATTGTAATTTTAGCTCCAGAATTTCTTTTTGGTTTCTTTAAAAATTTTCCATCTCTTTATTGATATTTCCATTTAGTTTATGCGTCATTTTCTTCACTTTGTCCATATCTTTCTTTAGTTCTTTGAGCATCTTTATGATAGTTGTTTTAAAGTCTTTGTCTAGTTTATCCATCATCATGTCTTTTTCTGGGACAGCGTCTATTGATTTATGTTTTTCCTTTGGGCCCTTTCTTCTTTGTATATTTTCTGATTTTTCACTGAAAACTAGACATTTGAATCTAATAATGTGGTAACTCTGGAAATTCTCCCTTCCCTGAGAGTTCTTAGATATTATTTTTGTTCTTAGATATTATTTTTATTGATCACTTTTTTGTTTTAATTAATTAATTAATTTATTTATTTATTATTTTTATTTTTATTTTTTTGAGATGGAGTCTTGCTCTGTCCCCCAGGCCGGAATGCAGTAGCGCGATCTTCACTCACTGCAAGCTCCGCCTCCTGGGTTCATGCCATTTTCCTGCCTCAGCCTCCTGAGTAGCTGGGACTACAGGTGCCTGCCACCACGCCGGGCTAATTTTTTTGTATTTTTGGTAGAGACGGGGTTTCACCATGTTAGCCAGGATGGTCTCGATCTCCTGACCTCGTGATCCGCCCGCCTCGGCCTCTGAAAGTGCTGGGATTACAGGCTTGAGCCACCACGCCCAGCCACTATTTATTTATTTTGAGATGGAGTCTTGCTCTGTCGCCCAGGCTGGAGTGCTGCGTTACAATCTCGGCTCACTGCAACCTCCGCCTCCCGGGTTCAAGCGATTCTCCTGCCTCAGCCCTCCTGAGTAGCTGGGATTACAGGTGGGCACCACCACGCCCAACTAATTTTTTTTGTATTTTTGGTGGAGATGGGGTTTCACCACATTGGTCAGTCAGGCTGGTCTCAAACTCCTGACCTCATGATCTGCCCACCTCGGCCTCCCAAAGTGCTGGAATTACAGATGTGAGCCACCACACCCAGTCTATTTTATTTTATTTTTGAGATGGAGTCTCGCTCTGTCACCCAGGCTGGAGAGCAGTGGCGTGATCTCGGCTCACTGCAACCTCCACTTCCTGGGTTCAAGCAATTATCTGCCTCAGCCTCCTGAGTAGCTGGGATTACAGGCGCCCGCCACCACGCCAGGCTGATTTTTTTGTATTTTTAGTAGAGATAGGGTTTCACCATCTTGGCCAGGCTAGTCTTGAACTCCTGACCTCGTGATCCACCCACCTCGGCCTACCAAAGTGCTGGGATTACAGGCGTGAGCCACCGCGCCCAGCCTGCTTTTTTTATTTTTTAATTATTGTAGGCTGTGTCCATTCTGAGGATTGGCCTGAGATGTGAACTTAGGGTCTTCCTTCTCAGGTCTTTTCTGAGATTTTCGCTGTACATGCATGGTCATTTTCTAATTTTGCCCCACATGTGTAGTTGCTTTTGAATGTCCAAGTCTTTAATGTCTGGGTTCCCAAAGGAGAAAAAGAGAAAAATGAAGTGTGGCAAGAGGAAAGAGTGTTGGCTTTAAAGGATTTAAAGGGGAGAGGTTTGCAACGATGGAAGGGAGTAAAAAAACAAAGGCACCCAACCCTTTTTCTGCAGTTCTGAGACCAGAAGCAGCAATCAATTATGAGAGCATAGATAACCAATATTTGGAAAGTAAGGTCCTTTTTTGTCTACCCTGGCTCTGCGAACTGTGGCAAGCCACTCCAGGAACACAGGCACAGCTGCCTGCAGCTGAGGTGTGAGGAATGAGTGGCTAAGGGCTGAAAAAATTTACTGTGCTAAGAAAGCTGAAATTGACTGAAAGTAGCTGCAATTTACAGTCCAAGCCCTGCCCTGGAATTTGCAAGCATTCAATAGACTCTAGAGTTTCAGAATAGTTCACACCAGACAGATTCTACCAGTGCAATTATCATGTAGATGGAGAGACAGATTCCCAGTGCTTTCCACTCTGTCATCTTCCTAGAATCCTTAGATAATGTAGATAATCTATTTTTTTCTTTTCTTCCTTTTCATTTCTTTTTTACAGGCAGCCCACCAGAACTCGAAGATTCTAGAATAGATTTGGAGTGACTGCCTAGATAATCTATTGATTCCGTTGTTTCTCCTTGGTGACATCCCTCTGGGGCCTACCTCTATGCCTTTTAGTTGGGACTGGCTGCTGCAGCAGCAGAACTGGGCCTGCTATATAGTTGATATCCTGGAAGTTCCCTTTGCCACATCGTAGCAATGATCTTCACCCATCTCATGGGTAGACTCTCATTTTCTGGCCCTCATATTTTCTTTCTTGGCTTAATTCTTTTTGGTGGAGAACACTGAAAGAAATAAAAATATTTTACCCCAAAATATATTTATTTAACGTATGTTGAGACGGCTGTCAGACAGCCAGAAAACAGAAGTAGCTCTGCAAAGCTGTCTTTTGTTGGAGAGATTTGCATCTGTAGAGAATCTGTACTGATGCAGCCATCTCTTGCGTTATCCAGATCCAGAGACGAATAACTGAGAGTTTGATATCTTTAAAGGTCTGAAGGAAACATTTACCATCATTCCTCTTTGAGGGCTGCTACCTGTGAGGTTTCATTTGCAGAACAAGACCACTCTTGCTAGCCAGGCCTCCTCTTCTCTCCCTCCCATAACCTGTTTTGTCACTATAACCTGATTTGCCACCATAGTTCGTTTTTGGCCATGCTCTAAGACACCATTCTTTCTGCAACCTCACGATGGTATATAAGCTTCTGCACCACACTGGGGGGTGGGGTAATCATTCTGTGGTTTTCCCCCATGTGCACATTAATAAATATGTATGCTTTTCCCCAATTAGTCTGCCTTTCGTGAGATAATTTTTCTTTTTCTTCTTTTTATATACTTTTTTTCTTAAAAAAAACCTGGCCATCCAGGTGCGGTGGCTCACGCCTGTAATCCCAGCACTTTGGGAGGCTGAGGCAGGCGGATCACCTGAGGTCAGGAGTTTGAGACCAGCCTGGCCAACATGGTGAAACCCCGTCTCTACTAAAAATACAAAAATTAGCTGGGCATGGTGGCGTGCACATGCAATCCCAGCTACTTGGGCTGAGGCAGGAGAATCGCTTGAACCCAGGAGGCGGAGGTTGCAGTGAGCTGAGATCATGCTACGCACTCCAGCCTGGGCAACAGAGTGAGACTCCATCTCGAACAAACAAACAAATGTATTATATATTTGCAAAAACAAGTGACCTGCTTTTTGGAATGAGAAACATCAGGGAAGAGTGCAAACGCAGTTCCCCACTACCACAAATTGTTTACTTGAGTTTCCCACATTTGGGGAAATTGCAGGAGTCAGCACATCCGGAGTGCAAAGGAGAAGCTTCGCCCTGGAAAAATCCCCTTTGTGATCATGATATCTCCCCTGCCAGGTAAGTATTGTGAGTTGGTTTTTCAGTGAAACTTCAGTGGCTCCTACACTTTTGGCACTGTGAGCAGAAGACCAAGGCTCCACTCTTCTGGAAGCCACAGTGAAGGGAACCCAGTGCGTGACAAGCCGGAAGAAGGCTAAGAATTTCTCAGTCAGGCTTCCAGCCTCTCTTTCTGTGGAATTCGGTCAGGCAGATGGTAAAAATCACTGTTTGTCCCTTTCTCCTCTGCAAAGTCTAATGGGAGAAAACAATTTGTGTGACTAAATCTTGAGTATAGCCACTCTGGTGTACTTTCTGGTATGACTATTCATATTGTTTGATCTCTTTCCTCCCAGAAATAGTTTCTTCCTTTGTCTTTGTCTTTCTGTGTTGCTCTGTCGTAAAGAGAGGTACCACAGAAGCGCATTATTCCAGCCGACCCTGCAGACTGCTCAGTTCTGTGGTTCTGATCACACTGGCATGGACATTTCGTTGTGGGTCCCCAAAATATAAGCCCAGTGAAGTTCCCCTCTCAGCTTGTTGTATGTCCTTGAGAGCTTGATGGATGACCAAGTGGGAGCACTTTCTCGTAGTTTCTGCCATCTGAGGGGTTGTGATTTTCAGGTCATGTCAGGTTGCCAGTCTGAAAATGGCTGGGAACCCAAGACACGTAAGATTTTAAGCAACCTACTTTTTGTTCTGAATGTGTCAAGCTCTCAGGAGACTTTGTCTTAATAATAAGTTCCAACTGGGCGCGGTGGCTCACGCCTGCAATCCCAGCACTTTGGGAGGCTGAGAGGGGTGGATCATGAGGTCAGGAGATCAAGATCATCCTGGCTAACATGGTGAAACCCCGTCTCTACTAAAAATAAAAAAAAAAAAAAATTAGCCGGGCGTGGTGGTGGGCGCCTGTAGTCCCAGTTACTCAGGAGGCTGAGGCAGAAGAATGGCGTGAACCCGGGAGGTGGAGCTTGCAGTGAGCCGAGATCGCACCACTGCACTACAGCCTGGGCGACAGAGCGAGACTCTGTCTAAAAAAAAAAAAAAATAATAATAATAATAATAAGTTCCATTCATAAGGGAATTTTGTGGTTGTTGTTTTTGAGACAGAGTTGCCCAGGCTGGAGTGCAGTGGCTTGATCTTGGCTCACTACAACCTCCGCCTCCTGGGTTCAAGTGATTCTCCCACCTCAGCCTCCCAAGTAGCTGGGACGACAGGTGCGTGAGACCACACCTGGCTAATTTTTGTATTTTTACTAGAGATGGGGTTTCACCATTTTGGCCAGGCTGGTCTTGAACTCCTGGTCTCAAGTAATACACCCACCTGGGCCTCCCAAAGTGCTGGGATTACAGGCATGAGCCACCATGGCTGGCACATAAGGGATTTTTTTTTTTGTTTCAACCCCTGTTGCCAAATTAATCCAGAGAAGATCCAGTCCCAGGAGGGCATACGGAGTGTCCCAGATTAATGAGTCTGTGACTGCCAGCCCCTGCCCCCACATTTGTGGGTTAGCGAAGGAACTGTATGCACAGACATCATTCTTAACTGTCTGTGGCAACCAGAGTCTTTGTTATCTCAGGCTGCTCCTGGGAGTGAAGTTTTGGGTGGAGATCTTTGGGATTGCCTTTTCCACTGCTCTCTAGGAAACACCTCTTTTTCTAGACCTGGAAAATTATGTCGTGGGCTTTCCATGAAGAGACTATTGGATTGAGTCACTATTGGAATAAATGCAACATAGGCAATTCTAATCAGTGGCCAAAAAATGGATTCCTGAAATCAGAAAGACCCCTCAATTAAAAAAAAAAAAGATTCTAGAGATTCTCATTCTAAATAATTGTGTTTATTTGTATTTATGAGAGTAAATTAAAAGAAAGACACATAATCACGACATGGCTAGTCTTAGAAATTCTCTTGGCTGGGCTTTGTGGCTCATGCCTGTAATCCCAGCACTTTGGGAGGCCAAGTTGGGCAGATCACCTGAGGTCAGGAGTTTGAGACCAGCCTGGCCAACATGGTGAAATCCCATCTCTACTAAAAATACAAAAATTAGCCGGGCGTGGTGGCACATGCCTGTAATCCCAACTACTAGAGAGGCTGAGGCAGGAGAATCGCTTGAACCCAGGAGGTGGAGGTTGCAGTGAGCCAAGATCATGCCACTGCACTCCAGCCTGTGCAACAGAGTGAGACTGTGTCTCAAAAAAAAAAAAGAAAGAAAGAAAGAAAGAAAGAAAGAAAGAAAGAAAGAAAGAAAGAGAAAGAAAGAAAGAAAAAGAAAAAGAAAAGAAAAAACTAATACATGAAGGGCTGGCCCTTTTCTAGTTTAGCGAAAACTAGAGAAGATAAAAAACTAAAACCTGAGGCCAGGCACAGTGGCTCCCACTTGTAATCCCAGCACTCTGAGCAGCAGAGGCCGGATTGCTTAAGTCCAGGGCTTCGAGACCAGCCTAGGCAACATAGCGAAACCCTGTCTCTACTGAAAAAAGAAATACATAAAATTAGCCAGGTGTGGGGGCACACACTTGTAGTCCCAGCTACCTGGGGAGCTGAGATGGGAGAATCACCTGAGCCTGGGAACTCGAGACTCCAGTGAGTCAAGATTGCACCACTGCACTCCAGCCTGGGCAATCAGAATGAGACCTTGCCTTCGAAGAAACAAAAAACCCTGTATTAGTCAGGGTTCTCTTAGAGGGACAGAACTAATAATATATACATATATATATAGTAGTTTATTAAGTATTAATAAATACAAAATATTAGCCACACGTAGTGGCGGATGCCTGTAATCCCAGCTACTCGGGAGGCTGAGGCAGGAGAATCACTTGAACCGGGGAGGTGGAGGTTGCAGTGAGCTGAGATCGCGCCACTGCACTCCAGCCCGGGCAACAGAGTGAGACTCTGTCTCAAAAAAAAAAAAAAAAAAAGAGAAAATTATGTGCTTGGTATCTCTGTTCTCTTACTTTCTAAAGAATTGCTCTCCCATTTACTTCTACTTCTCCTGGCTTCTCTTTCCCCTTCATTAACACAAGAAAGGATCTAGAGGGGACTTTTATTTTATTTTATTTATTTTTACAAATATTTATTTTATTATTATTATTTTTATCATTTAAATATTTATTTTATTTATTTTATTTTATTTAGTATTTGAGACAGAGTCTCACTCTGTCACCCAGGCTGGAGTGCAGTGGTGTAATTATGGCTCACTGCAGTCTTGACCTCTGGGCTCAAGTGATCCTCCCACCTGAGCCTCCCAAGTAGATGGAACTACAGGTACGTGATGTGCCACTACCCTCAGCAAATGTTTGTATTTTTGTAGAGATGGAGTTTTGCCATGTTGCCCAGGCTGGTCTCAAACTCCTGGGCTCTAGTGATCTGCCTGCCTTGGCCTCCCAAAGTGTTGGGATTACAGGTGTGGGCCACTGCATTTGGCTTAGAGGGAACTTTAAACTACGTCTCTACTAAAAATACAAAAATTAGCCGGACATAGTGGCGCATACCTGTAGTCCCAGCTACTCAGGAGACTGAGGCGGGAGAATCACTGGAACCTGGGAGGTGGAGGTTGCCATGAGCTGAGATCGTGCCACTGCACTCCAGCTTGGGCGACAGAGTGAGACTTCGTCTCAAAAAAAAAAAAAAAAAAAAACAAACTTCCATGGGGGATGGGCTGATCACAGAGTGGGCTGGTTGGGGTTGCGTTACCCACCAGCTTTGGGGGAATGTCCTTGCAGCAAGGTGCACTGTGGAAACATGGTGCTGTCTCCTGGTATTTCCCTCTTTTGGTGGGACCCAGGATTCAATGTAAAATTAGAATTCATGATTTTTAGGCTGGGCACAGTGGCTCACACCTGTAATCCCAGCACTTGGGGAGGCTGAGGCAGGTGGATCAACTGAGGTTAGGAGTTCGAGACCAGTGTGGCTGACATGGTGAAACCCCATCTCTACTAAAAATACAAAAAATTAGCCGGGCATTGTGGTGTGTGCCTGTAATCCTAGCTACTCATCCAGGAGGCTGAGGCACAAGAATCACTTGAACCTGGGAGGTAGAGGTTGCAGTGAGCTGAGATCACACCACTGCACTCCAGCCTGGGCAACAGAGCAGGACCCTGTCTAAAAATAAATAAATAAATAAATAAATAAATAAATAAATAAATAAATATATATATATTTAAAGAGCTGGGTGCTCTGTTTTCCAGCTGTACCTGCTTTCACATATTTAAATTATTAGGCGCCCCCAAACTGCAAATGCTTTGTTGGCCATGTTCATTAATGGGCCCTGCCCTGAGTTCAGCAATGCAGTGAGAAAACAGAGACTAAATTAAAAACTGTCTAGCTAGGTTAGTCTCCAAAATACAACTTTCTGGGATTTAGCTGGTTATTTTAATAAGATTTGTAAATTCCCTCTAGGCTCATCTATATGTTTCCTTGTAAAATCCTATGGTAAATTTTTGTGATTTTGTGTTTCCTTTTTTTTTTTTTTTTTGAGACAGATTCTTGCTCTGTTGCCCAGGCTGGAGTGCAGTGGCGCAATCTTGGCTCATTGCAACGTGTGCCTCCTGGGTTCAAGTGATTCTCCTGCCTCAGCCTCTCAAGTAACTGGAATTACAGGTGCCCGCCACCACGCCCAGTTATTTTTTGTATTTTTAGTAGAGATGGGGTTTCACCATGTTGGCCAGGCTGGCCTTGAACTCACAACCTCACATAATCCACCCACTTCAGCCTCCCAAAGTACTGGGATTACAGGCATGAGCCACAGAGTCTGGGGCTTTTTTTAAAAAAAAAACTCCTGGCAAGCTATGAATGGCATTCATTTTTAATCTTTATCTAACACACCCAAACTCCTTTTTCAAAAAGCTTAAATTTTCTTTCTGTGCTTTGAGGTATAAATTTGCCACTTTGTTTTCTCTAAAACTCAGGGCTTCAGGCATGTGAAACAAACCTTACAGAAGGAGCAGGAATGAAAAAAAATACACTTTAAACTTTTCCATTTACAAAGGCAGAGTTTTAATCCAACTGTCCTTTTAAACTAGTGAGTTTTACCAGTCTCATGGCTAAAATTTAAAAAAATAAAGATATAAAGTCTTTATTTGTGTTTGTTTGTATATATGTGTACATGTCTATGTTTACATATTGTCTGTATGGTATCAAACTAGATTATAAATAAATGAATACTCATAAATTAAGTAAATAAGCCCAAATACTTTTCAAGTTCAAGTGACTTTAATAATCTTTGGTAAATAAAACCAGTTCAAAAATTGGTAAAACTCAAACAGAAACATCTTCAAAATTTAATTTAGACATTGTTTTGCCTGGGTCTATCAGTCTACCAGGTTTATGTTATCTCTGCTAGATATTTCAAAGTCATAAAATTATTGCTTTTATGATATTTTTTGATACTTCCTTGTTTTGTCTGTGAGCTTATGTCTTTGAATTTGAGCCTTTAGATTTCCAGGTCTAGACAAGTGGCCATGGTGAGGCCCGGGGACAGCACCCAGCCCCATCCTCACTATTCCAGCTGTGCCTCCTGGCCATGCTGGAGTGGCTGGATCCTCCAGGCAGCGTCTTCACAGATCTGTCCTTTGCCCTGGGATCTGCACCTGGTACGTAATTAAAATTGCCTACTTCGTAGGTTTTACACTAAAAATTAGGGTTACTAAGAGCTAATACTGTAATGAATATGTGTAATTAAAACTACTAGATATAAAAGGAAAAAGACAAACAACAAAAAAACAAACAAAAAACTACTACATACAAGAGAAACAGTTCTGTATGCAAAGTATATAAGAAAAGTAGGATGCGGTTTTGATAAAAGTAAAAAATGTTATAAGAAGACATGAGAATGTGGTTTTTGTTAAAGGAAAACTGATTTTTTGTCTACTTTAGAGGTTTTTAAAAAGTTGTTTTAGTGCTGGGCGCTGTGGCTCACCTCTGTAATCCCAGCACTTTGGGAGGCCGAGGCAAGCAGATAACCAGGTCAGGAGATCCAGACCATCTTGGCTAACGTGGTGAAACCCCATCTCTACTAAAAATACAAAAAATTAGCCAGGCGTGGTGGCAGGCGCCTGTAGTCCCAGCTACTCTGGAGGCTGAGGCAGTAGAATTGCTTGAATCTAGGAGACAGAGGTTGCAATGAGCCAAGATGATTCCACTTCACTCCAGCTGGGGCAACAGAGCGAAACTCCGTCTCAAAAAAAAAAAAAAAAAAAAAAAATTCCAGGCATGGTGGCTCACGCCTGTAATCCCAGCACTTTGGGAGGCCGAGGTGGGTGGATCACGAGGTCAGGAGATCGAGACCATCCTGGCCAACGTGGTGAAACCCCATCTCTACTAAAAAAAAAAAATACAAAAAAAAAAAATTAGCTGGGCATGGTGGCAGGCACCTGTAGTCCCAGCTACTTGGGAGGCTGAGGCAGGAGAATGGTGTGAACCCAGGGAACGGAGCTTGCAGTGAGCTGAGATGGAGCCACTGCATTCCAGCCTGGGTGACAGAGTGAGACTCCATGTCAAAAAAAAAAAAGAAAAAAAAAAAGAAAAAAAAAAGGAAGTTATTTTAAATTGAAGAATAATAGATAAAACAAAATGCGTATAAAAAGTTGGAAAAAAAGGGAATGGAAAAATTATTAAGAGGTTATAAAAGGTTTATGAAAATGTTACCTTGTGTGGTCAAAACTGGTTGAAATTAGATAGATTTCTTTATGAGATTTTATTAAAATTAGCTTTGGCATTAATAATAAACATGCAAAGAGAGAATTTGGCTTTCTCTTTTAAACAAGGTTTTTGTGCAGTATTAATAAGAGATAGTAAAAGATTTTTGCTTACTTTTTTTTTTTTTTTTGAGACAGAGTCTTGCTGTCGCCCAGGCTGCAGTGCACTGGTGCGATCTCAGCTCACTGCAAGCTCCGCCTCCTGGGTTCACACCATTCTCCTGCCTCAGCCTCCCAAGTAGCTGGAACTACAGGTGCCCACCACCACGCCTGGCTAATTGTTTGTATTTTTATATATTTATTTATGTTTGAGACAGAGTCTCACTTTGTCACCCAGGCTGCAATGCAGTGGTGCCATCTCAGCTCACTGCAAGCTCTGCCTCCCAGGTTCACGCCATTCTCCTGCCTCAGCCACCTGAGTAGCTGAGACTACAGGCGCCCACCACCATGCCCGTCTAATTTTTTTGTATTTTCAGTAGAGACAGGGTTTCACTGTGTTAGCCAGGATGGTCTCAATCTCCTGACCTCGTGATCCGCCTGCCTCGGCCTCCCAAAGTGCTGGGATTACAGACATGAGCCACCGTGACCAGCCAATTGTTTGTATTTTTAGTAGAGACAGGGTTTCACTGTGTTAGCCAGGATGGTCTTGATCTCCTGACCTCGTGATCCACCTGCCTCAGCCTCCCAAATTGCTGGGATTACAGGTGTAAGCCACCACGCCTGGTCAATTTTTGCTTACTTTTTAATTAAACTGCCAAAGCTACTTGGCCTCCTGACTAGCTGACTAATGTCACAAAGCCTGGCTAATTTAAACAATATTTGTAGAGATGTGGTCTCACTATGTTGCCCAGACTGGTCTTGAACTCCTGGGCTCAAACAGTCCTCTGACCTCGGCCTCCCAAAATGCTAGGATTACAGGTGTGAGCCAATGCACCTGGCTCCTTGTTTTGTTTTTTAGAGACAAGATCCCAATCTGTCACCCAGACTAGGGTACAGTGGCATGATCATTGCTCATTGAGGCCTGGAACTACTTCTGGGCTCAAGTGATCCTCCCACCTCAGTTTCCCAAGTAGCTAGGACTACAGGGCTATGCCACCGTGCCTGGCACCTACCTATTTTTAAAAGATTTTGCAGAGATGGGGTCTTGGTATGTTGCTCAGGCTAGTCTTGAACTCTTGATCTTGTGATCCACCCACCTTGGCCTCCCAAAGTGTTGGGATTACAGGCATGAGCCACTGCACCCAACTTTTTATTATTATTATTATTTTTATTATTATTATTTTTGAGACAGAGTCTCTGTTACCCAGCCTGGAGTGTAGTGGCATGATCTTGGCTCACTGCAACCCCTCTCTCCCAGGTTCAAGTGATTCCTGTGCCTCAGCCTCCTGAGTAGCTGGGATTACAGTCACATGCCACCATACCCAGCTAATTTTCCTAGCTTTTGTAGAGACAGCATTTCACCATGTTGGCCAGGCTGGTCTTGAACTCCTGATCTCAAGTGATATACCTGCCTCAGCCTCCCAAAGTGCTGGGATTACAGCATGAGCCACTGTGCATGGCCTAGTGCTTGTTTTTGAGACAAAGTCTCTCTCTGTCACCCAGGCTGTAGCGTAGTGGCACAATCATGGCTCACTGCAGTGTTGAGCTCATGGGCTCAATCAATCCTCCTCAGTCTCCTGAGTAGCTGGATTACAGATGTATGTCACTGGATAATTTTTGTATTTTTTGTAGAGATGGGGTTTTGCCATGTTGCCCATCCTGGTCTGGAACTCCTAGGCTCAAGTGATTTACCAGCCTTGGCTTCCCAAAGTGCTGGGATTACAGGCATGAACCACTGCACTTGGCCTTGAGCTATTTATAGTTTATAACAATATTGTAAATTATACTTCTATGAGTAAAATCAAAATATTTACTTTTCTCTGTGCCTGATTTCTCCAGAATTCAGAAACTATTTGTGAGTATTCTTAGTTTATGGCAATATGGTTATTTGAATAAGTTTAATAATAATCTATTTTCTTTTGTGATGAGACACAATTGGAGTCTTATTTTACTAAGGCTGTGACTGGATTGGCATATTTTCAAATATGACCAGATTGCTTTCAGGAATTGAAGTAGACTTTGTAGAGCTGATATAAAGCCTCCTGGAAAGCCTGACCTGCTACCTTGTCTACATAGTTCCCTTACAAGGTTTCTGACTTGTGATAAGTAAAGAATGTCACTTTCTGGTAGGTCTAGGAATTTATTTTATTTTATTTTTATTTTTATTATTTATTTATTTATTTATTTTTTTTTTTTTTTTTTGAGACGGAGTCTGGCTCTGTTGCCCAGGCTGGAGTGCAGTGGCCGGATCTCAGCTCACTGCAAGCCCCGCCTCCCGGGTTCATGCCATTCTCATGCCTCAGCCTCCCGAGTAGCTGGGACTACAGGCGCCCGCCACCTCGCCCGGCTAATTTTTTTTGTATTTTAGTAGAGACGGGGTTTCACCGTGTTAGCCAGGATGGTCTCGATCTCCTGAACTCGTGATCCACCCGTCTCGGCCTCCCAAAGTGCTGGGATTACAGGCTTGAGCCACCGCGCCCGGCCTTATTTTTATTTTTTAAGACAGTGGTTCACTTCATCACCCAGGCTGGAGTATAGTGGCGTGATCTCGGCTCACTGCAACCTCTGCCTCCTAGGCTCAAGTGATTTTCAAGCCTCAGCCTCCCGAGCTGGGATTATAGGCGCCCACTGTCATGCCTGGCTAATTTTTGTATTTTTAGTAGAGACAGGGTTTTGCTGTGTTGACCAGGCTGGTCTCAAACTCCTGGCCTCAAGTGATTCACACGTCTCAGCTTCCCAAACTGCTGGGATTACAGGCATGGGCAACTGCACCCAGCCCAGGTCTAGGAATTTCAAGGTATTTTGAAGACCTTGAGAAGAAAAGAATTCAGCAGATTCACATAGGTGTTACAAACACAATCTCATGATAAATCTTTGACGTGAGTTTCTAGCCTTCAGGCTTTTAAAAGTCTAATATAAAATTCCTTATTAAAAAATTCTGGCCAGGCACGGTGGCTCATGCCTGTAATCCTAGCACTTTGGGAGGCTGAGGTGGGAGGATCACTTGAGGTCAGGAATTCAAAACCAGCTTGGCCATCATGGTGAAACCCCTATCTACTACAAATACAAAAAATTAGCTGGGCATGGTGGTGCACACCTGTAATCCCAGCTACTTGGGAGGCTGAGGCAGGAGAATTGCTTGAATCCGGGAGGCAGAGGTTGCAGTGAGCCAAGATCATGCCACCACACTACAGCTTGGGAGACAGAGTGAGACTCCATTTCAAAAAAAAAAAAAAAAATTCAGCAAAGACAACTTTAAAAGAGCCTATATGACCAATTCTTGCTGCACTTTATGCAGATAATCAGGCCACGTATAATAAAACTAAAATGTATTTTGCAAATAAATTTATCCTATTATTATTTGTCTTTGGTAGAAATGGGGAACTGGAAAGAGAAAAATTATGTTTCAGAAAAAATATAGTACACATGATATTAGATTGTAACCCTGGCCATTGTTTTTGAATCTTTATTATTTGCCTACAATCTGGACAGAATCTGAATTCTTTCCCAGACACAAGTCTCCAAACTAATGTTTTCAACAAATTTTCCTACAATTTTTCTGACCTGGACTCACTAAAAATTAAAATTGTGCCTTTATTGAAGCCCTGCATACTGAAGCTAGATAGCCTGATGTAACCTCCAGGAGAAATCACCACAGCAACTTATGTAGAAACAGCATTTGTGCTTGTTAATGTATAGAATACTCAGAACATTCACCTGAACACCTTGTTTGAATTACAATTCAGAAAAATCTGTCAGATTGCATTGGCAATCTGAAGATACCTTAGAGACTCTGCAAAAATGAATTTATAGACTACTCCAGACATTAACTTTTGTTTTTCTTCTGTTTCCATAGAAATGACTCTTACTAAAGATCTGTTTGTCTGCATCATATATAGAGGCCTAGCCCATCTGCAGTAGCACCTCCTGGAATGGGACACAGCTGTTTAACCAAACTGATCTATTCTCAGAACTAAGACTGATTAATGAAGATATGGGATGATATATTTAAATTTGCTCTTTTCTGCTTATCCAAATTTGTCAGCTCCTTTCTCTATCTCCATCTAACAACCTTCAACTCAAATCTCTCCAAAGCTATCAACCTGACTTTTAATATTTGAATCATTTTAAAGTTTCAAAGCGGGGACGGAAGGAAATAAAAATGTTTTACCGGCCGGGCGCGGTGGCTCAAGCCTGTAATCCCAGCACTTTGGGAGGCCGAGGCGGGCGGATCACGAGGTCAGGAGATCGAGACCATCCTGGCTAACATGGTGAAACCCCGTCTCTACTAAAAATACGAAAAAAAACTAGCCGGGCGTGGTGGCGGGCGCCTGTAGTCCCAGCTATCGGAGGCTGAGGCAGGAGAATGGCCTGAACCTGGGAGGCGGAGCTTGCAGTGAGCCGAGATCGCGCCACTGCACTCCAGCCTGGGTGACACAGCACGAGACTCCGTCTCAAAAAAAAAAAAAAAAAAAAAATGTTTTACCCCAAAATATATTTATTTGACATATTCTGAGATGGCTGTCAGAGAGCCAGAAAATAGTAGCTCTGTAAATCTGTATTTTGTGGGGAAGATTTGCATCTGTAAGAATCTGCATTGATACAGCCTGGCCTTCCCTTGCCCAAATCCAGAGAAGATTCACTGAGAGTCTGACACCTTTAAACCTCTGAAACATCAATCCTCTTTGAGGGCTGCTGCTTGAGAGGTTTCATTTGCAAAACAAGACCACCTTTGCTAGCCAGGCCTCTTCTCTCCTTCCCATTATCTGTTTTGCCACTATAACATGACTTACCACTGTAACCTGGTTTTGGCCATGCTCTGAGCCCCGTTCTATCTGTAACCTCAAGATGGTATATAAGCTTCTGTACCACACTGGGGATAGGATAATCATTCTACAGCTCTCTCCCCTGTGCACATTAATAAGTTTGTATGCCTTTTCTCCAATCAATCTGCCTTTTGTGAGTTGAGTTTTCAGTGAACCTTCAGAGGTTAGAGGGGAAGTTTTCCTTTGGCCCCTGCAACACCTTACTGAGAAAAGGTACAAGAAAGATCAATTGTGAGCTTGAATTTCTGAAGATGCCTTTATTTACCTTTCACGTTTGACTTATAGTTTGGCTGGGTATTTAATTCTAGGTTAAAAAAACTTCTTTCAGAATTTTAAAGGCATTGCTCTTTTAATGTTAGCCTTCAATATTACATTGACAAAACAGGTGTCATCTGATTCATGATACCTAATATATGACTTGTGTTTTCTCTCTGAAAGTTTTAGGAGCCAGGTGCGGTAGCTCATACCTGTAATCCCAGCACTTTGGGAGGCCGAGGTGAACAGATCACCTGAAGTCAGGAGGTTGAGGCCAGCCTGGTCAACATGGTGAAACCCCATCTCTACTAAAAAAAACCCAGAAAACAAAAAAAGGGCCAGGCGTGGTGGCTCATGCCTGTAATCCCAGCACTTTGGGAGCCCGAGGCAGGCGGATCACGAGGTCAGGAGATCGAGACCATCCTGGCTAACATGGTGAAACCCCATCTCTACTAAAAATACAAAAAAAAAAAAAAAAAAGAAAGAAAGAAAGAAAGAAAAACTAGCTGGGCGTGGTGGTGGGCACCTGTAGTCCCAACTACTAGGGAGGATGAGGCAGGAGAATGGCGTGAACCCAGGAGGCGGAGCTTGCAGTGAGCTGAGATCTCACCAACGCACTCCAGCCTAGGCAACAGAGTGAGACTCTGTCTCAAAAAAAGAAAAAAAAAAAAGAAAAGCCAGGAGAGGTGGCTCACGCCTGTAATCCCAGCACTTTGGGAGGCTGAGCTGGGCGCACAAGGTCAGGAGATCAAGACCATCCTGGGCAACATGGTGAAACCCTGTCTCTACTAAAAATACAAAAAAAATTAGTTGGGTGTGGTGGTGTGCGCCTGTAATCCCAGCTACTCGGGAGGCTGAGGCAGGAGAATCGCTTGAACCCAGGAAGCAGAGGTTGTAGTGAGCCAAGATCGTGCCACTGCACTCCAGCCTGGGCGACAGAGTGAGACTCCATCTCGAAAAAAAAAAAAAAAAGAAAAGAAAAAAAAATAGCATCTTTCATTTCATGGCATTGATGTTTTCTCTTATCCAAAAATATAAATTATATATTTAAAAAGCAATCTTTTTCTGTTGCTTATTCCCTTTGTTTCTTCCAAGTCTTTATTTATTTATTTATTTATTTATTTTTTCTTGTTTGTTCTGGTCTCAGTTTTCCATATTGGAAGTTTTCCTCAGATGTCTTGTGAACTGTGACTGTTCATTCATATGTAAGAGTGTGTAACTAAAAATCCTGGTTAGAAGCTCTGTGTGTTTCACAGTGACCTGCTGATGAGATTCACTGTGGGGAGGCAGGCAGTGTGTTGGCTTTTTGTCAAGGGGCACCCAAGTATCAGTGTTTGTGTTTTCCTCTGGAGCTATTCAGTCCTGCCAGAGAAGAATACTCCAGCTTTCTGTATGGTGGGTGAAATTTTGGCTGCTAGTACACTGGCAACGGGGAAGGAAAAGGAGTCTCATTCTTCGGTGTGGTAACTCTGATAGGCAGAAAGAATGCCCCCACCTCCAGAGATATATTTTCTTCCTATTCCCCAGGACCTGTGACTATTACATTATTTGATGAAAGAGTTAAAAGTACCTTACATATGGCCAGGTGCAGTGGTTCAGGCCCGTAATCCCAGCACTTTGGGAGGCTGAGGTGAGCGGATCATGACGTCAGGAGATCGAGACCATCCTGGTCAACATGGTGAAACCCCATCTCTACTAAGAATACAAAAAATTAGCTGGGTGTGGGGGCAGACGCCTGTAGTCCCAGCTACTTGGGAGGCTGAGGCAGGAGAATCCCTTGAACCTGGGAGGTAGAGGTTGCAGTTAGCCAAGATCACACCACTGCACTCTTGCCTGGTAACAGAGCAAGACGCTGTCTCAAAAAATTTAAAAAAAGGGCCGGGCGCGGTGGCTCAAGCCTGTAATCCCAGCACTTTGGGAGGCCGAGACGGGCGGATCACGAGGTCAGGAGATCAAGACCATCCTGGCTAACACGGTGAAACCCCGTCTCTACTAAAAATACAAAAAACTAGCCGGGCGAGGTGGCGGGCGCCTGTAGTCCCAGCTACTCGGGAGGCTGAGGCAGGAGAATGGCGTAAACCCAGGAGGCGGAGCTTGCAGTGAGCTGAGATCCGGCCACTGCACTCCAGCCTGGGCGACAGAGCGAGACTCCGCCTCAAAAAAAAAAAAAAAAAAAAAAAAAAAAAAAAAAAAAAAAAAAAAAAATTAAAAAAAAAAAAAAATTACCTTGTATAGCAAAAGATGTGATTAAATTAAGGATTTTTAAGAAAAAGATTTTTATTCTGCATTATCCAGATGGGCCCGAAACACTGTTACACACACCTTTATAAGAGAGAGGCAGAGGGAAATTAGATGGTTAGATGGAGACACTCACAAAGGAGAAGATAATATGAAGACGAAAGCAGAGATTGGAATAACGTGGACATAAGCCAAAAAACACCTGGAGCCACCAGGGGCTGGAAATGGCAAGGAACAGATTTTCTCCATGGCCTTTCCAGGGTGTGTGACCCTGCTGATGCCTTGATTTCAGACTTCTGGCTTCCAGGACTGTGACAGAATACATAGCTGTTGTTTGAAAGCCAGCCAATTTATGGTATTTTGTTTCAGCAGCCATAGGCAACGAATATAGTGACTTTCACTTAAACCCCTGCTTTCAGTCTGGTTTCATGCCCCGCTCTGCCTCTCCAGGCTCAATTTCTCTGGAGAACAAATCTCACATCTGCTGGGAATTTGCCTGGGTCTGGTGAGAGAAACACAAGTATAGGGGCCTCAATACATTTTATTTGTTCAGGCAGATTCTTGCTGTGTCAACCAGGCTGGAGTTCAGTGGCATGATCTTGGCTGACTACAACCTCCACCTCCCAGGTTCAAGCGATTCTTGTGCCTCAGCCTTCTGAGTAGCTGGGATTACAGGCTTATCCCACCACACACACACCTGTAATCTAATTTTTGTATTTTTAGTAGAGATGAGGTTTCACCATGTTGGTCAGGCTGGTCTCCAACTCCTGGCATCAAGTGATCTGCTCGCCTCTGCCTCCCAAAATGCTGGGATTATAAGCGCAAGCCACTGTGCCTGTCCCACAGACTTTTTTTTACTGCGGATCTTATATAAACTATATGTCTTATTTAAATTATCCCTTACCCCTGCCATCTGAGAGACCGATGCCTTCCATTGCTGATACTTCTGGAATAAAAGAGACAGGGTCGACCAGGCATGGTGGTTCACGCCTGTAATCCCAATACTTTGAGAGGCCAAGGCAGGTGGATCACTGGAGGTCAGGAGTTCAAGACTAGCCTGGCCAACATGGTGAAATCCCATCTCTACTAAAAATACAAAGAATTAGCCAGGTGTGGTGGCAGGTGCCTGTAATCCCAGCTACTCAGGAGGCTGAGCAGGAGAATCACTTGAACCCGGGAGACAGAAGTTGCAGTGAGCTGACATCATGTCATTGCACTCCAGCCTGGGTGACAACAATGAAACTCTGTCTCAAAAAAAAGAGACAGGGTTGGGGCATAAATTGGCTTGCTTCCTGTTTGTTTCACCTTCCATGGGCTTTTAGGCTTCAACTCTCTCCAAACTAAATGTTATCACTCCTCTATTTGATTTCCCTCTTCCAAAAATATGTTGTAATCTCCCAGGCATTGACTCTTCTCCTGTTCTCCTGGTCCTTGTAGGTTTATTCCTTTATTATCATTTTAGAGGACAGAGTGAACATAAATTCATGTATTTATTTTATTAATTAACTAATTCATTTATTTTTGAAACAGGATTTCACTCTGTCGCCCGGCTGGAGTGCAGGGGTGTGACTACAGCTCCTCATAGCCTTGACCTCCTGGGCTCAAGCAATCCTCCTGCCTCAGCCTCCCGAGTAGCTGGGACCACAGGTGCACACCACCATACTTGGCTAATTTTTGTTTTTGTTTTTGTTTTGAGACAGAGTCTCACTCTCCTGCCCAGGCTGGAGTGCAGTGGCGCGATCTCAGTTCACTGCAACCTCCACTTCCCAGGTTCAAGTGATTCTCCTGCCTCAACCTCCTGAGTAGCTGGGATTACAGGTACCTGCCACCATGCCCAGCTAATTTTTGTATTTTTAGTAGAGACGGGTTTTCGCCATATTGGCCGGGCTGGTCTCAAACTCCTGACCTCATGATCCACTGCCTTGGCCTCCCAAAGTGCTGGGATTACAGGCGTGAGCCATCGCACCCGGCCATTTTTGGTTTTTTGTAGACATGGGATTTTGCCATGTTGCCCAGGCTGGTCTTGAACTCCTGGGTTCAAGGGATCCTCCTGCCTCAGCCTCCTAAAATGGTAGGATTATAGGCATGATCCATCACGCCCAGCCTGACACTGATCTTTTTACTGTTTCCATGATTTTGCCTTTCCCAGAATGTCATATAGTTAGAATCATACATACAAGCTACATCATAGCATGTAGCCTTTTCAGATTGGCTTATTTTATTTTATTTATTTGTTCATTTATTTTTGAGAATGGGTCTCACTCTGTCACTTAGGCTGGAGTAAGTGGCACGATCTCAATTCACTGCAACCTCCTCCTCCTGGGGTGTAGCGATCCTCCCACCTCAGCCTCTTAGTATCTGGGACCACAAGTGTGTGCCACGACATCAGGCTAATTTTTTTTTTTTTTTGAGGTGGAGTCTCACTGTGTTGCCCAGGCTGGAGTGCAGTGGCTCGATCTTGGCTCACTGTAACCTCCACTTCCCAGGTTCAAGCGACTCTCCTGCCTCAGCCTCCTGAGTAGCTGGGATTACAGACACCCGCCACCACACCCGGCTAATTTTTTTTTTTTTGTATTTTAGTAGAGACAGGGTTTTACCATGTTGGCCAGGCTGGTCTCAAACTCCTGACCCCAGGTGATCCACCTTCCTTGGCCTCCCAAAATGCTGGGATTACAGGTATGAGCCACTGTGCCAGGCCCAGATTGGCTTCTTTTACTTAGTAATATGCATTTAAGTTTCCTCTGTGTCTTTTCACAGCTTGATAATTCATTTCTTTTTTTTTTTTTTTTTTTTTTTTGAGACGGAGTCTCGCTGTGTCGCCCAGGCTGGAGTGCAGTGGCGCGATCTCGGCTCACTGCAAGCTCCGCCTCCCGGGTTCACGCCATTCTCCCGCCTCAGCCTCCGAGTAGCTGGGACTACAGGCGCCCGCCACCACGCCCGGCTAGTTTTTGTATTTTTAGTAGAGACGGGGTTTCACCGCGTTAGCCAGGATGGTCTCGATCTCCTGACCTCGTGATCCACCCGCCTCGGCCTCCCAAAGTGCTGGGATTACAGGCTTGAGCCACCGCGCCCGGCCAATTCATTTCTTTTTAGTAATAAATAATATTCTGTTGTCTGGATGTACTACAGTTTATTAATACATTCACTTACTGAAGGACATCTTGGTTGCTTCTACATTTCAGCAATTATGGATAAAGATGCTGTAAACATCCATGTGGAAGTTTTTGTATGGACATAACTTTTCAGTTCATTTGGGTAAATATGAAGGAGCACAACTGCTGGATCATATGGTAAGAGTATGTTTAATTTTGTAGGCAACTGCCAAACTGTCTTTCAAAGTAACTGTACCATTTTGCACTTCCACCAGCAATGAATGAGAGTTCCTGTTTCTCCACATCCTTGCCAGCATTTGGTATTGTCAGTGTTTTGGATTTTGGCTGTTCTAATAGGTGTAAGTGATATCTCACTGTTGTTTTAATTTGCAGTTCTCTAATGACATATGATGTCAAACATCTTTTCATATGCTTACCTGCGATCTTTATGTCTTATTTGATGAGATGACTCTTCAGATCTTTTACCTACGTTTTAATTGGGTTATATATTTATTGCATTTTAAATGATCTTTGCATGTTAGTCAGCAATCCTTAATCAGTAAACGTATCTGGTAAACAAATCAGATTTGTTTATTTTAATGGCAAATAAACAAATATTTGCAATTAAGATATGCAAATATTTTCTTCCAGTCTGTGTCATGTCTTCTCATTCTGTTGACATTGTCTTTAGGAGAGCAGTTTTTAATTTAATTTAATTTTATTATTATTATTTTTTGAGACAGGAGTCTCGCTCTGTCGCCCAGGCTGGAGTGCAGTGGCGTGATCTCGGCTCACTGCAACCTCTGCCTCCTAGATTTAAGCGATTCTCTTGCCCCATCCTCCTGAGTAGCTGGGACTACTCAGGAGGCCATCACGCCCGGCTAATTTTTTGTATTTTTAGTAGAGATGGGGTTTCACCATGTTAGTCAGGATGGTCTCAATCTCCTGGCCTTGTGATCCCCCTGCCTCAGCCTCCCAAAGTGCTGGGATTACAAGCATGAGCCACCGTGCCTGGCCAGTTTCTAATTTTAATTAAGTCCAATTTATCAATTTTTTTAATGAACCATGTCTTTGGTATTATATCTAAAAAGTCATTTTCATACCTAAGGTCATCTAGGTTTCTCCTTACATTCCAGGAGTTCTATCGTTTTGCATTTTATATTTAGGTCTATGATCCATTTTGAGCTAATTTTTTTTTTTTTTTTTTTTTTTTTGAGGTGGAGTCTGCTCTGTTGCCCAGGCTGGAGTGCAGTGGCATGATCTCGGCTCACTGCAAGCTCCGCCCCCCGGGTTCATGCCATTCTCCTGCCTCAGCCTACCGAGTAGCTGGTACTACAGGCCCCGCCACCATGCCTGGCTAATTTTTTCTATTTTTAGTAGAGACGGCGTTTCACCGTGTTAGCCAGGATGGTCTTGATCTCCTGACCTCATGATCCACCCGCCTCGGCCTCCCAAAGTGCTGGGATTACAGGCGTGAGCCACTGCGCCCAGCCGACGAGCTAATTTTTGTGAAGGATATAAGGTTTGTGTCTAGATTCATTTTTTTTTTGCATAAGGATTTCTAGTTGTTCTAGCACAGGTATTGAAAAGACTATCTTGCTCCATTGTATTGCTTTTGCTCCTCCATCGGAGATCAGTTGACTATATTTATGCAGCTCTATTTCTGTTTCTGGGCTTTCTATTCTGCTCCATTGATCTACTTGTCTATTCTTTTTTTCTTGAGACAAGATCTGGCTCTGTCACCCAGGCTGGAGTGCAGTGGTGCGATCTTGTCTCACTACAACCTCTGGATTCAAGCCAACCTCCCACCTCAGCCTCCCAAGTAGCTGGGACTACAGGTGCACGCCATTATGTCCAGCTAATTTTTGCATTTTTTGTTGAGATGGGGTTTCACTATGTTGCACAGGCTGGTCTCAAACTCCTGAGCTCAAGCGACCCACCCACCTCAGCCTCTCAAAGTGTTAGGATTACACGTGTGAGCCACTTCACCCAGCCTACTTGTCTATTCTTTCACCAATACTACGCTGTTTTGATTACTGTGGCTTTATTAGTCATGAAGTCAGGTAGTATTAGCCCTCTGACTTTGTTCTTCTCGAATATTGAGCTGACTATTCTGTTTTGTTGTGTTTTGTTTATTTTTACCTTTCCATATAACCTTTAGAGACCCTGTGTCAAATAAAAGAAAAAAATTTAAAAAAAAGAACAAGCAGCAAGCAGAACAGGTGTTTGTAGACGATTTTTTGAGACAGGGTCTTGCTGTGTTGCCCAGGCTAGAGTGCAGTGGCAGGATCACAGCTCACTGCAGCTTCAACCTCCCAAGCTTAAGTGATCCTCCTGACTGCATCCTCCAGAGTACCTGGGACCACAGACATGCGCTATGACATTTGGATAATTTTTTTTTTTTTCTTTTTGATATGGAGTCTCTCTCTGTCACCCAGGCTGGAGTGCAGTGGTACTATCTCAGCTCACCGCAACCTCCACCTCCCGGGCTCAAGCAATTCTCCTGCCTCAGCCTCCTGAGTAGCTGGAATTACGGGTATGTGCCACTATGCCCAGCTAATTTTTGTATTTTTAGTAGAGACAAGGTTTCACCATGTTGGCCAGGATGGATTTTTTTTTTTTTTTTAAAGATGGGGGCTTCCCTATGTTGCCAGGCTGGTCTCAAACTCCTGGGCTTAAGCTATCCTCCCACCTCAGCCTCCCAAAGTGCTGAGATTATAGGTGTGAACCACCATACCTGGCCTAGAATACCTTTGATGGAATACAGACAGGGAAAGAACATAAGGGTCCCTTATGGGGTACCTGAAATATTTTCTATCTTGATCTGAGTGATGGCTTCATAGGCCAATATACACATTTAAAAAAAATCAAAATACACACTTAAAATTAGTCCACTTTATACATTTTATTGCATGTGTGCTATCTCTCAATTAAGACAAATATATTAACCTAGTATTACATTAAGTAGAGAACATCCACAACCAAAAAAGAGAGCTAGGGCATCCACAGATTTAGGTTCCCCTTGTGAAACTCCTTCCTGTAACAAGGCTTTTGATCTCACTAAAGAGTAACTCCCTGCTATGCTAGCAGCAAAGCCTGGAATGTGATCAGAAGTCAACAAAGTGCTGGGCCAGGTTTCTCCAACTCATGACGAGGCACTTGAAAATGGAAGACTTGAGGACGTAATGTCCCCTTTGGACTATTATGGCTTGAGACATATATTCTCTAAACCGGGCGCTGAGAAGAGGCAACAACCCCAGGACAGATTATCTGAAACATCCAAGTAACCTATTAGGTCCTGCCTGGCTGGGTCCTCCCCATTTCAGTTAAAAGGCCCTGAAGACCAGGGATCAATCCTCAGGTCCTGCAACCTCACTCTGTCTTCTGTCTTTCAGCCTTTTGCAAAAATGTTGTCAACATTTCCTGCGTTTTCACTTAATAGGGTCTTAGGTCCCTCTGGAAGTCGAGAGCATAAAAAAGCAGTCTGGAATTTCTTTGTATTATGGCATTGTTTAGTTCAGACTTAATTTCCCCTTCTGCTTCCTCCTTTGTGCCCTCTTACCCCAGGTCAGACAGGGTGACAGTCACACAGCCAGCTTGTGATCTGCAAGGGTGTATTATAGACAACAGGGAGGTATTTGTGTGGCTCTAAGAATTCACTGGGGAGGGTGACACTAGCCCTGTAAAATGTCCTCTGTAGTTTGTGGGGCTGTGTGAAGGCACCAGCTCACATTCTGTTTGCCTGGGAGAGACTCACAGTGAAGGAGGTTCCAAACCAGTGAATGCAAAGAAAGATAAAAGAAAACAGTCTCCTTAGGATCAACAGTCTTTTTTCTCAGTTATCTTTTCCTATTTCACATTTCAAACACTCCTTTCACAGCTGAGCAGCAGTGCTCATTGTGCCAAAGTTGCACACAGCTCCATTCCAGTTTGAGTTTGGAATTGTGCCCCTTTAAAACCACTTTAAAACCTTTTAGTTCTTTCTTCCTATGTGCAAGATATACTTGTACACAGCATCAACCCTTCCCCTATGGTCAAATTAATGAATTCCATTTAAAAAAGAATAAAAACACACTGGTGAATACCCAGTATCCTTCTTAAGAAATTTAGGCCGGGCGCGGTGGCTCAAGCCTGTAATCCCAGCACTTTGGGAGGCTGAGACAGGTGGATCACGAGGTCAGGAGATCGAGACCATCCTGGCTAACACGGTGAAACCCCGTCTCTACTAAAAAATACAAAAAAATAGCCGGGCGAGGTGGCGGGCGCCTGTAGTCCCAGCTACTCGGGAGGCTGAGGCAGGACAATGGCGTGAACCCGGGAGGCGGAGCTTGCAGTGAGCTGAGATCCGGCCACTGTACTCCAGCCTGGGCGACAGAGCGAGACTCTGTCTCACAAAAAAAAAAAAAAAAGAAATTTAGAGGCAAAATAGGGGTTGGAGAGAACCCCCCACCCCATCAAAGCAGGTGTCAAGGCATCCCTTTGCCATCAAGGACAGACTTCTTACTCCAACACTCCTCTCTGCAGTTGCTGGCCTGGCACGAACAGAGCTAGGTCTTTCCCAACTTTCTCTCCCTCATCTAGTTACTACCCTCTTCAAAAGGAGAGGTCAGGCCGGGCACAGTGGCTCACCATGATGCATGAAGGGATACATTCTAGCCCCTGGGACAAGGAGGAGACTAGAGAAATAAGAAATGTCAGTGTTCTCTCAGCATCTGGGATGACAAGGAAATGAAGGTAGCACAGGGGTTTTTTGCTTATTCTAGGAATGGCAGGCTTTTCTTTGAAGAAAACCAAACTGCTTTTCCTAAGGGAGGTAGGATGTGGGTAAGCACTTTGCCCTCTTGTCCTCACCCAAGGTAAGGACAGAGCGAGACTCTGTCTCACCAAAAAAAAAAAAAAAAAAAAAAAAAGAAATAGAAAAAAAAAAGAAAGAAAAAGAAAAACCACTAGCCATTTCCAGGGGAATCCTGTGGGCAGCACCTTTTTCTGAGAAATGCAGAAGGGGAGTAGATGTTGGTCTCCCTCACACTTTGGCAGAAACTGAAGAACTTCTGGATTTGGGTCTGACATCCTTTGGGTTTTAGTAGAAACCCCATCTCTACTAAAAATACAAAATTAGTGGGGCGTGATGGTACATGCCTGTAATCCCAGCAACTTGGGAGGCTGAGGCAGGAGAATCGCTGGAACCTGGGAGGCAGAGGTTGCGGTGAGCCAAGATCGTGCCACTGCACTCCAGCCTGGGCAACAAGAGCGAAACTCCGTCTCAAAAAAAAAACAGGAGAGGTCAGTGCTGGGCTCTTTCCCTTGCCAATCCCCTATCAAGCCCTTCTGCCAACAAAAAAAAGGAACCAAACATGGGTTTTCCAGGCCCATGACAGTCCCCAACATCAAGACAGATCTGTTTCCTGGTGTCACAGGGTGAGGACAAGAGGGCAAAGTGCTTACCCACATCCTACCTCCCTTAGGAAAAGCAGTTTGGTTTTCTTCAAAGAAAAGCCTGCCATTCCTAGAAGCAGCAAAAAGCCCTGTGCTACCTTCATTTCCCTATCATCCCAGACGCTGAGAGAACACTGACATTTCTTATTTCTCTAGTCTCCTCCTTGTCCCAGGGGCTAGTATGTATCCCTTCATGCAACAGGTGCTGTGCTGGGGAATAAGACAACCAGTAGAAGCCTCCAGGCTGGGGGTGGTGGCTCACGCCTGTAATCCCAGCACTTTGGGAGGCAGAGGTTGTGGTTAGCCAAGATTGTGGGTGAAGGAGGGTGGATCGCCTGAGGTCAGGAGTTTGAGACCAGCCTGGCTAACATGGTGAAACCCCATTTCTAGCAAAAAAAAAAAAAAAAAAAATTAGCTGGGCATGGTGGCATGCGCCTGTAATCCCAGCTACTCGGGAGTCCAAGGCAGGATAATCGCTTCAACCCAGGAGGCGGAGGTTGCAGTGAGCTGAGATCACGCCATTGCATTCCAGCCTGGGCGACAGAGCAAGACTCTGTCTCACACACACAGAAAAAGAAATAGAGAAAAGAAGAGAAAAGTCGCCATTTCCAGGGGAGTCCTGTGGGATAGCACCCTGTTCTGAGAAATGGAGAAGGGGAGCAGATGTTGGTCTCCCTCACACTTTGGCAGAAACTGAAGAACTTCTGGATTTGGGTCTGACGTCCTGTCAACTGAGCTGATGCAGGCCAGTGCCCGATGCAGTGTGTGTGCATGCTGCAGTGGTGGGTGGGTGGGAACGCCAGGAAGTGTTCATATGGGGGTTGAGGAAGTTTGGAGCATCATGGGAACAGAATGTGCTGGCCCTGTCCCTGAGCCATACCCAAGCCCCTCCCACTTCCCTGGTCACTAACCGGTTCCAGCTGTGCACAGTCCTGACCATCACTTCCCATACGGCTTCTAGGAACTTATGCGTAATTAAAGAAGTGTGTGCGTATGTCTGTGTTTGTGGGTATGTAGGGGAGTCCTCCTAAAAACAGAGGTTTCCAGGGTAACAGCTTAAAAATTCAACCCCACTCCGCCAAAGAAAGCTCCCTATCTCCTGATTCCCTCGGGGTTCTGAGGAGGAAACAGGTCAGAGGCTAACACCACCAACTCCCACATTTCTCCAGATCAAGGGCAAAGTCGGGGCCAGCCCTAACTTGGTTACAGCTCATGTTTTCCTCACCTCCAGTTTCCAGTTTCAGGCTCCAGATTTGCCCTTATACCTGCCCTCCAGGATTCCCCTTTCTTCTTTCCCCAGCTTCCCTGCCCACTGCCTCCACAGGGTAAGGGTGACTGTCAGAGGGGGTGGGCGATGGCTTCCAGATTAGCTTCTCCTGAGCTTAGAAATCTCTACAAACTTTGACCTTGCACTCATAGCCCCTTGGCCCCTGATCATTAGAAAATACTCTCAGAGGTCTACCCTACTCCTATTTCCTATAGTTTAAAATATTGTGTTAAAAATATTTCTGTAAAACTCTTTTGCCACAATTTGTGGACAGAGAGGGAAACCAATTTGCAGGAAGGGAGCAAGCAAGACAAATAACCCCATTTTTTTCTTTCAGATCAAGTTCTCCTTTTGCGGCAGGCCAGCCACATGTCCTAACCCTTCGCACACATGCCCACATCTCCCCCAGTGAGAGATGACAAATTTAGAGGGAAAAAGAGCTGGGTCAGCCTGGCTCAGGGGTTAGGGGCTGGTGGAGGGGTGGTCATGATGCTGTGCTGGCAACAATTAGTCATCCAGTCCTTGCACATGTGCCCGGCCTGCAGCTCCTGACTCTAGGGGCTTTTGTTTGGGTCCCAGTGGGAACTCTGGGAACTCTGGGACACTGAAGAGCGCTGAGCAAAGATGGCAGCTTTAGAGCCCGCTCTAGGCTCTGCTGCATCCTAGCTATGTGACCTGAAGCAACTTATTAGAGACTTGGTTTCTTTTTCTGTAAAAAGATGATAATACTGGCCGGGTGCAGTGGCTCACGCCTCTAATCCCAGCACTTTGGGAGGCCAAGTGGGTGGATCACTTGAGCTCAGGAGTTTGAGATCAGCCTGGCCAACATAGTGAAATCCCGTCTCTACTAAAAGTACAAAAATTAGCTGGGTGTGGTGGCACGCGCCTGTAATCCCAGCTATTCGGGTGGCTGAGGCAGGAGAATTGCTTGATCCCGGGAGGCGGAGGTTGCAGTGAGCCGAGATTGCACCACTGCACTCTCCAGCCTGGGCCACAGAGACTCAGTCTCAGAAAAGGAGTAAAAAAGATGGTAATACTGGCTCAAGGGTTGTTGTTAAAATTTAAATGAAGTTAACTATTTGGCAGCTTTTACTTTTGATTTATTCTCTCTCCTGGCTCCTAAGTTGCTAGAATGTGGTTCCACCCCCAGGCCTTCTGAGGCCAGAGTTAGTACCCAACCTCACCTTATGATAACAGCCATCTCTCTCCCTAACACACTAAATATATATATATATATTTATTTTTTATATATTTTATATATATATATATATATATATATATATATTTTTTTTTTCCTGGCTGGGCACAGTGGCTCACAGGTATAATCACAGCACTTTGGGAGGCCGAGGTGGGCGGATCACTTGAGCCCAAGACAAGCTTGAGCAACATAGGAAACCTGCCTCCCCCGCCCCCCACCCTTTCTACAAAAAATACAAAAATTAGCTGGGCTGGGTGGTGCATGCCTGTAGCCCCAGTTATGCTGGAGGCTGAAGTGGGAGGATTGCTTGAGCCCAGAAGGCGAAGGTTGCAGTGAGCCAGGATTATTGTGCCACTGCATTCCAGCCTGGGAGACCAAAAAAAAAAAATTTTTTTTTCTTTTTTTCCTTACGTGAGGTTTCTAAGGGGAGGGAGTAATTTGCTATAGCATTCGTTTTACTTTACTCCTGTGCCTTGCATCCTCCTTGTCTGTCTCTTCCCCACCTCTCCCCTCACGTCTCCTCCATTATCCTCTCTGGCTCCTAAAGCTTTCTCCTCCATCCCAGCCAGTCTCCAGTGGCTGAGGCCAGGCAGGCGGAGCTGGATAAACTCAGGTCCTCAGACAGTTTCAAAGAAATGCATCAAAATGTTACTAGTGGTTCTCTTTTGGGTAGAATTTACTAGTGGTTTTCATTTTCTTCTTTGTTTTGGTATTTTCTAATACCAAATATTATAATGAATGATGAATAACTTATTCAGGAAAAAAACACAAAACATTACTTTTAAAAATCGTAATTAATTTTCAATTGGCCCATGTTCTGTTCTCAAAAGGAGAAAAACAGGAATGGGGGTAGAATGAGGGAGGAAAGAGAGGAGAAAGAGCCCTGCAGGGGACTAAGCAGGAACTTGTCCCCAAACTCCATCATTTCCTGGGTGCATCAGCCTTGGTGATGGGCCCTGTCACTCATCTCTCAGAGGTTTTCTGTCCTTCCTTGCCTGTCACTGGTCACTTGAGACTTAGTCACCCAATGGTTACCAGTTGGGTGGTGGATGGCTCAGAGGGACCAGCATCACTGAGGGCAGCAGTGTGAATCAGGAGCATCCCCCACCTTGATCCTGGGCTATGAGGTGTTCCCTTGTAGCCTCCCAGCCCTTCTGAGAACATAAGTTCAGCTACCTTTCCCCCCATTCCTATGTCTACTTCGTTGTGCTTTAGAACAATATGCAAATGTATGATGTGTAACTGATGGTGGATCCTTCAGGGGCTCCTAGTTACTTAAAGAACAAAGCTCTAAGTGTCATTGTGGTGTATGGAAAGAGCATGAGTTATAGAGTCAGCAGAGGGATTTGAATAAGATCAGGCCAGTTGGGAGTTCCATGTTCTTGGTCAAATTTCCCTTTCTGAGTATCTATTTCCTCCTACAAAAAGGGGTCAGAATAATTCTCCCCTCACCAGATGGCTGTGAGAACTAAAGGAGGTAATATATAAAGCATGTAATACATAGTAGCTATTTTTTTTTTTTACTATTTTTTTGGGATAGAGTCTGGCTCTGTCGCCTAGGATGGAGTGCAGTGATGCAATCTCGGCTCACTGCAACCTCTGTCTCCCAGGTTCAAGCAATTCTTCTGCCTCAGCCTCCCAAGTAGCTGGGATTACAGGCGCGTGCCACCACGCCTGGCTACTTTTTATATTTTTAGTAGAGAGAGGGTTTCACCATGTTGGCCAGGCTGGTCTCAAACTCTTGACCTCAGGTGATCCACCCACCTCAGCCTCCCAAAGTGCTGGGATTACAAGTGTGAGCCACCATGCCCGGCCTTTATTTACTTTTAATTTTTTATTTCCATAGGTTTTTGGGGAACAGGTGGTATTTGGTTGCATAAGTTCTTTAGTGTTTAGTGGTGATTTGTGAGATTTTGGTGCATCCATCACCCAATAGTAGGTATTTTTATTTTAATTAACTAATTAATTAATTAATTTTGAGACGGAGTCTCACTCTGTCACCAGGCTGGAGTCCAGTGGCATGATCTCAGCTCACTGCAATCTCCGCCTCCCCAGTTTAACCAATTCTCCTGCCTCAGCCTCCCAAGTAGCTGGGACTATAGGTGCATGCCACCACACTGGGCTAATTTTTTTATTTTAGTAGAGACAGGGTTTCACCATGTTGACCAGGATGGTCTCGAACTCCTGACCTTGTGATCTGCCTACCTTGGCCTTCCAAAGTGCCGGGATTACAAGCATGACCCACTGCGCCCAGCCATATTTTTATTTATTTTAATTTAATTTAATTTTTTTCCAAGACAGAGTCTTGCTCTGTTGCCTGGGCTGGAGTGCAGTGGTACGATCTTGGCTCACTGCAACCTCCGCCCCCTGGGTTTAAGCAATTCTTCTGCCTCAGCCTCCACAGTAACTGGGATTACAGGCGCATGCCATCACACCTGGCTAATTTTTGGTATTTTAGTAGAGACAAGATTTTGCTATGTTGGCCGGGCTGGTCTGAAACTCCTGACCTCGTGATCCGCCCACCTCAGCCCCCAAAAGTGCTGGGATTACAGGTGTGAGCCATCGCGCCCAGCTGGTATTTTAAAATGTAAGTTTTTCTTCTTTTCCTTGCATAGCATTTAAGGCCCCCTCCAAATTCTGTCTCCCAACCACTTTCCCACCCTGTCATTCTTTGACAGTGATTTATTAAGTAGGGCCTCGAAAGCATGGAGATGGCCTGGGACAGGCACTCGGGATTCAGTGGTGAATGAAGCAGTCCTGACCCTTCTGACTTACTGAGTACAGCAGGCTCTCAGCTCTGCACTTTTACTCAAGACCTGCACTGTCTGTCTCTCAGTATCCTTTTACCCTATCAATTCTTTTTTTTTTTTTTTTTTTTTTTTTGGAGATGGAGTTTTTGCTCTGTTGCCCAGGCTGGAGCGCAATGGTGCGATTTCAACTCACTGCAACTTCCGCCTCCTGGGTTCAAGCGATTCTCCCGCCTCAGCCTCAAGAGTAGCTTGGATTACAGGCACCCGCCACCATACCCGGCTAATTTTTGTATTTTCAGTAGAAACAAGGTTTCACCATGTTGGTCAGGCTGGTCTCGAACTTGATCTCAAGTGATCTCCCTGCCTTGGCCTTTCAAAGTGCTAGGATTACAAGAGTGAGCCACCATGCCTGGCCTTCCCCCATCAATTCTTAGCTGGCCTTCAAAGCCCATCTCAAAGCCTGCCTTCTCAGCAAACCTCCCCCCAGCCCCAAGCCCCTTAGGGTGAGTCACCGCTGGCCCGGAATGCTGGCTCCCCTCTTCCCAGGTGTTTCGATCTGCCTCACCGGATCTGTAAGCTCCCTGAGGGTAGGCTCTGCGCCCTTTACTTATCTGTGCCCTTGTTAAGCCCCACCTACACCCACATATTCCAAGCTCATCAGATTCTTGAAATAATGGCTTTTTATTAAAGCAGACATAAGTGGGTTTCAGGAGCATTTATATTCCCAACTTGGTCTTGGGTACAAAGAAACTGAGGACTTCACCCTTGACTCCTTCACCTGAAACCCAAGCTACCTCAGCTGTTTCCTACCTCTCAGCTTATCCTAGGGAAACTCAAAGGTAGGGGCAGATGATTTGCTGGCCCAGGGTCCCTGGGGCACAGCGATGTCTAACTCCAGGGGATGTCCATGGTCCCTATCTCTAGACTCTCCAGAGATTCTGGTTCTCGTCCTGCCCGGATGCTCACCCTAGGGCAGTATGAAAAGTTTTTCCATCTCCAGCAGAGGACTCTGAGGAAAGGGATTGGGAACTCTCTTTGGCTTCCACTCTCTGGTAGGGCAAGTGTTAATGGTGAATTGCAACATATCTCTTGGCTGAGTCACCTCCCTCTGCCTCTCCCCACAATTCCCCTCAGCTGTTATAAAGAGGACCAGAGGCTGGAGAGTAAAAAGAACTGGAGGAAAGAGTCCCTCTGCCTAGCATTGCTTCCCCCAGGCTCCCAGAAATCTCAGGTCAGAGGGCACAGACAGCCTCTGGAGCTCTTGTCTGGTGGGACCATGAACTGGCAGCAGCTGTGGCTGGGCTTCCTACTCCCCATGACAGTCTCAGGTCGGGTCCTGGGGCTTGCAGAGGAGATGGCCGTGGTAAGTCCCCCAAGAAAGAGACCTGGGCCAGGGGAGGGACAGGGGTTACTGCCCATCCAAGCCTCCCTCCTGACCCCCAGCCTGCCTGCCTTTCCCTTGCTCCCTCTGCCCCATGGTCTACCCTGCCCATCTCCCGCTGCCTCCCCTTGTTCCACCTGAGCCCCTTCTCTAAGGTGCTTCTGCATTAGTGCTTCCATATCTAGCCCCTTCTCTCCTGAGGGACCTGTTAGGTCACTTAGAAACTTTACTCTGAGACTAACCCCCTTTTAACCTGCTTACCTCCACTCCCATCACAGGAGTACCTGTCGCAATATGGGTACCTACAGAAGCCTCTAGAAGGATCTAATAACTTCAAGCCAGAAGATATCACCGAGGCTCTGAGGTGAGAAGCTATGAGGTGCATGCCTTTAGGGCTAAGGTCTAAAGGTCTTCTTCCTTCTCATACCTTCCTCTCCCTAGGCCCACCTCCTCCTGACCCTAAACCATGGCAGGGATCTAGAGATGGGTGGCGATCATTATTATGGTGGTGGGGCATGGGGTGAGATGGGGATTCACAGACCAGGAATACAGTCATTGGATCTCCCTAGGCCCTAAGCACTCCTTTGGAGTCTCTACCCACATCATATCTCAAATACTAATATTTAGTTATAGCCCACATAAAGTATAATGATATGTAAAGCTGAGTTGAGTTGTTGACATGCTGTTACCTTTTGTGGGCCTTTAATTCAGTACTTATTTCTGTTTTATAATTTTATATGTTGATATAATGGATTATTTTTCTTTCTGCTCTCAGATATGTTCAGGTCCCTTGAAAAGCCCATAGGCCCTATGACAGTCCGTAGATGGATGAAATTGCTCTAGAGCAAGCTGGGCTGGGAGGGGTATCCAGCCAGGAGGGGAAGAGGTTGAAAGAGGACAGGCTGTCAGGTGGGAGCACTAGTGGGAAGCTCTCCAGAGCAGGGGAGCCGGACACCTCCACAGAGTAGGAGAAGGTTAGAAATTGCAGTAGAGGGGCCGGGCATGGTGGCTTACGCCTGTAATCCCAGCACTTTGGGAGATCCAGGCAGGGGAATTGCTTGAGCCCAGAAGTTTGAGAGCAACCTGGGCAACACAGTGAGACCCCATCTCTACCAAAAAAGAAAGGAAGAAAGAGAGAGAAAGAGAGAAGAAAAAGAAAGAGAAAGAAAGGAAGAGAGAGAGAAAGAAAGAGAGAGAGAGAAAGAAAGAGAGAGCGAGACAGAGAGAGAGAGAAAGAAAGAAAGAAAGAAAGAAAGAAAGAAAGAAAGAAAGAAATTACAGTAGAGGAGGAAGGCTACACCTGAGGGTCAGCTTACTCGAATGAAAGAGCCTGAAATGGGGAGATGAAGCTGGAGTATCTCCATTTCTGTAGAAAGTCCAAATTATGAGGACTGGAGGCTGGAGTAACCCTGTCAGCTTCAGGGATTCTGTGCTATTCTTGGCCATGACCTTGGGCAGCAGGAAGTCAAAGAGCAATCATCTCCAGCTCCCGGTCATTTCAGATTTTCCTGTCCTGGTAGACCCATCCCTCTCCCTCCTTCAGAGCTTTTCAGGAAGCATCTGAACTTCCAGTCTCAGGTCAGCTGGATGATGCCACAAGGGCCCGCATGAAGCAGCCTCGTTGTGGCCTAGAGGATCCCTTCAACCAGAAGACCCTTAAATACCTGTTGCTGGGTGAGAACGGAGCCTGGAAAAGGGAGGGAGAGGAGGGGTGCTGTGATTCTGGACTGTGGGTGGCATCAGGACAGTCTGGACCAGCTCAGTGTTGAATACCTGGTGATTACCTGGTTATCACCTGTCTTGGGGGTTGAATGCCTAAACCCAGAGGAGCTCTCTGGGGTTGGCAGAAGGATCTGTATTTCTTTTTTTTTTTTTTTTTTTGAGACGGAGTCTCGCTCTGTCGCCCAGGCTGGAGTGCAGTGGCCGGATCTCAGCTCACTGCAAGCTCCGCCTCCTGGGTTCACGCCATTCTCCCGCCTCAGCCTCCCGAGTAGCTGGGACCACAGGCGCCCGCCACCTCGCCCGGCTAATTTTTTGTATTTTTTAGTAGAGACGGGGTTTCACCGTGTTAGCCAGCATGGTCTCGATCTCCTGACCTCGTGATCCGCCCGTCTCGGCCTCCCAAAGTGCTGGGATTACAGGCTTGAGCCACCGCGCCCGGCAGGATCTGTATTTCTAATCTGTTTTCTGGTCGTTAACTAGGCCGCTGGAGAAAGAAGCACTTGACTTTCCGCATCTTGAACCTGCCCTCCACCCTTCCATCCCACACAGCCCGGGCAGCCCTGCGTCAAGCCTTCCAGGACTGGAGCAATGTGGCTCCCTTGACCTTCCGAGAGGTGCAGGCTGGTGGGGCTGACATCCGCCTCTCCTTCCATGGCCGCCAAAGCTTGTACTGTTCCAATTCTTTTGATGGGCCTGGTAGGCAACAGTTCTCAGTTCCCACCCCATAGACCTCTGAGATTACCTCTGTCTCCTTGAACCAGTGACTCTGGAACCTTGATGTTTGGGCTGCCCTTTATCCCACCTGCACCATACACTCTAATTACCTTCTAACGGGAGCAGGGGAGCAGTTGGTCATCTACATGGTGCCTCCCTCCCTCCCTCCTTCCCTCCCTCCCTCCCTTTCTTCCTTCCTTCCTTCTCTCCCTCCCTCCTTCCCTCCCTTCTTTCTTTCCTCTCTCTTGCTTGCTTGACAGAGTCTCACTCTGTTGCCCAGACTGGAGTACAGTGGCACAATCATGGCTCACTGCAGCCTCAACCTCCCAGGCTCAAGTGATCCTCCCACCTCAGCCTCCCAGGTAGAGACTACAGGAAAACACTACCACACCTGGCTAATTTTTGTAGAGATGAGGTTTTGCTATGTTGCCCAGGCTGGTCTAAAACTCCTGTACTCAAGCAATCATCCTGCATTGACCTCTGAAAATGTTGGGATTACAGGTGTGAGCCATCACCCCTGGCTGCCTATGCTTCTTTTTCTCCCTTAAGTTCCCCTGTTCAAGGCATACCTTAGAGGTATGGGCCAGAGAGGACTGGGTCAGAGAGCACAGAGTGGCTGGGGAGGTAAGGGACAGTGATGGGCATTCCTGAGAGAACTGGGTGATGACAGGGGAATCTGAAAGGAGAGAAAGAAGCATCTAAGAGACAGTGAACATAGCTGGGGGAATTTTAAGGGCATGCATTAATTAGAGTTTATAATAGGCAGGGTGTGCTCTGGCCTAGCGGGCTCTGACCCCCTTCCTATTCACCTTTGCCTTTGTCCAGGGAGAGTCCTGGCCCATGCCGACATCCCAGAGCTGGGCAGTGTGCACTTCGATGAAGACGAGTTCTGGACTGAGGGGACCTACCGCGGGGTGAACCTGCGCATCATTGCAGCCCATGAAGTGGGCCATGCCCTGGGGCTGGGGCACTCCCGATATTCCCAGGCCCTCATGGCCCCAGTCTACCAGGGCTACCAGCCCCACTTCAAGCTACACCCAGATGATGTGGCAGGCATCCAGGCTCTCTATGGTCAGTCCCTTCCCCTAGTGAGGGGGAGGGTCAGTCTGACTCCCATGTCAAGGCTTGAAGAGACAGGTCTAGCCTCCATGTAGGGATATAGCTTAGTGTCTTTCTTCTCTTCCAGCCCAGTTACTCAGTCTTCTTCATTTTCAGGAACAGTTTCTCTCTGACTTTTCTATGTCTAATCTACCTTCCAGGCCTCTCTCTCCTTACACCCATGCTTGGGGATGGAGAATGCACATTCTTCTCCTTCTTCTTCTTCTTCTTCTTTTTTTTTTTTTTTTTTTTTTTTTTGAGATGGAGCCTCACTCTGTCACCCAGGCTGGAGTGCAATGGCACAATCTTGGCTCACTGCGACCTCTGCCTCCCGGGTTCAAGCGATTCTCCTGCCTCAGCCTCCCAAGTAGCTGGGATTACAGGTGCACGCCACCATGCCCAGCTAATTTTTTTTGTATTTTAGTAGAGACGGGTTTCACCATGTTGCCCAGGATGGTCTTGAATTCCTGAGCTCAGTCAATCCACCCGCCTCAGCCTCCCAAAGTGCTAGGATTACAGGTGTGAGCCACCACACCCGGCAAGAATGCACATTCTAACAATCCTCCTTCTCCCTTTCTGGTGCTTCTCAAACCTACAATGTGTCTTCCACTGATACCAACATAATATTGCCTACCACGAATGACAATGCTCTAGGATTCCCTTCTCCCCTCTGTATGGGGCCTCTGGGAAAAACTTACAGGAGACTGGTGCGGAGGACAGGTGCTGTGAGTTCTCTCCCTAAGCAGCATGACTTTACCTTGTAGGCAAGAAGAGTCCAGTGATAAAGGATGAGGAAGAAGAAGAGACAGAGCTGCCCACTGTGTCCCCAGTGCCCACAGAACCCAGTCCCATGCCAGACCCCTGCAGTAGTGAACTGGATGCCATGATGCTGGGTGAGGTCCTTCCCCTCCAGGCTGTTGGCAGGCAGTGGGGGCAGCCTGCTGATCCTGAGGCCTGGACATATGGGAGTGACATGGGACTTCAGCATGAGCAATGGAGGTTAGATCCCAGGCATTAATGACCATGGAAGGAGACATGTGACATGGGGAGGGAGAGTTCAGAGCCAAATTAAAGGTGGCTTAGGCAGGCACTTACCAAGGTTGCCACCCTCTAGGGCCACTAGAACACATCTGAAAATGCAGCAAGATGGAGAAAACTACATTAACCAGATTGCCTGTTAGAGAGGGTGTTGCACCTGGTTGGAAGGACAACTAGGAAGCCACTTGGAGGGGAGGCTGAGGTTCCTAAGGAGGAATAGCTATCTGCAGGACTTTTGTTTTGTTGAGTAGACCAAAGCTGAAATGATTTGAGCAACAAAGCGTTCTGAGTACTCTTTCTCTGCCTTTAATTTTCTCCTTGAATCAAAGTTGAATGAATATTTGAAGAATCATCCTGCAGGGGGAGGGCAAATTGTTAGTCAGCCTGAGATACCCCCAAGTTTCTGTCTACTTGACCTCTGTCTTTTTGACTTGTTGACACACCATTACTCTAAGGGCCCCGTGGGACGACCTATGCTTTCAAGGGGGACTACGTGTGGACTGTATCAGATTCAGGACCAGGCCCCTTGTTCCGAGTGTCTGCCCTTTGGGAGGGGCTCCCCGGAAACCTGGATGCTGCTGTCTATTCACCTCGAACACAATGGATTCACTTCTTTAAGGGTAAGGGGGCTAGTTTACAGTATCTTACTTGAGGAGGACCTAATCTTAAACTATAAAAGGGAGGGAAATGAGAAGTTTCTGTATGGGTGGACCGGAGGAGACCAAAAGCTATCACCTGAGGACAGAGGTGACTTGTTCTCTCCTCACATGCTCTCAGGAGACAAGGTGTGGCGCTACGTTAATTTCAAGATGTCTCCTGGCTTCCCCAAGAAGCTGAATAGGGTAGAACCTAACCTGGATGCAGCTTTCTATTGGCCTCTCAACCAAAAGGTGTTCCTCTTTAAGGTATAAAGTTCAAAGCAAGGGCAAATCCCTTCTTAGGAGGGGTGGGCTACCTTATACTGAGAATCGAAGCTTGTGCTTGAAGGGAGATGTTCTGCAGCTGCACTGGGCTGGGGGTAGACCTCTGGGGGTCCTAAGCTTTCTCCTCTTCCTCTCCCCACCCATCCCATATCCAGGGCTCCGGGTACTGGCAGTGGGACGAGCTGGCCCGAACTGACTTCAGCAGCTACCCCAAACCAATCAAGGGTTTGTTTACGGGAGTACCAAACCAGCCTTCAGCTGCTACGAGTTGGCAAGATGGCCGAGTCTTCTTCTTCAAAGGCAAAGTCTACTGGCGCCTCAACCAGCAGCTTCGAGTAGAGAAAGGCTATCCCAGAAATATTGCCCACAACTGGATGCACTGTCGTCCCCAGACTGTAGACACTACCCCATCAGGTGGGGATACCACTCCTTCAGGTATGGGCACAACTTTGGATACCACTCTCTCAGCCACAGATACCACATTTGAATACTGACTGCTCACCCACAGACACAATCTTGGACATTACGCCCTCAGGCTCCACCACCCACCCTTTCATTCCCTCCCAGAGGCCTAATACCTGAATGAAATACCTGTCTGCTCAGTTGAACCTCGCAGGTGCTGTAGCAGGGGCATGACTGTAGAACTCAGGCCTCTAACAGTTCCAGCTCCAGCCACCACTCTCCTGTGCTCTTTCAATCCTGAGAAGTGCTCCCCTAACTCAGATTTGGCCCCCAACTCCATTTCCTGTCTGTCTTAGACAGCCCTTCCAACTGTGTCATCTCTTTTCTGGAGGTCAATGGTGGAGGCAGATGCCTGGGTCCTGTTCTTCTTACATAAAATGCAAGAAAACAGCATGGCCACTAAACTGAACAAGGGCCTTGGAATCCTTGAGAATCACATTTACGTGCTTATGGTTATGGGCAAGCTAATTAACCTTGTTGAACCTCAGATTCCCCATTTGCAACATTAGGTTAAGACCAGTCCTGCAGGGTTGTTGCACTAAATGAAATACTGTATGTGAAGTGCCTGGCACAGTGTCTGGTACATTTGTGTTTAATAAAGGCTAACTCTATGTTCATAAGAGAGAACTGAACAGCTCTTCCTCTAGCTGTCTGGTTGTATAACTCTTACAGTAGTCTGTATGATACAGGTACCTCTATTAGATCTTTAGGGGACAGAGGATTTGTCAAGATGGTTAGCTCTTTGTTTTGGGGTGCAGAGAAAGAAAAGAGCAGCAACAGCAGAGGCTGGACTCCTGGTTCAGTATGTAATGCCATTTTATTCACATGCTCCCATGTTCTGCCTCCCTCCCATTGTAGCCTTGCTGCCCAGGGGAGGGATATGTCTTCCTTTATGCATCTGGGAAATCAGGAACAGACCTGGGGCAGGAGAGTCAGAGGGGGAAGAGTTAGAGTGGGTTGGTGGCTGGAACAAAGTTCTGGTTAAGGAGGAAATTAGTGCCACCCACAGTGAGAAGCAGAGAAAGCACTTGTCTCCTATGCAGCCCTGAAGACCAGGCTCCTTTGGGCAAAAGGCAAGACTCTGGCAGGTGGGCCAATGCTCTCTCCTTGGAGCAAGAAGCCAGCTTTTGGGGAAGGCAGGTCCTGAGGCAGGCACTGCCCTGTGGTCTTCCCCAGGTTGAGGAGAAAAGTGGAAGCACCATGGAAGCTAGTGCTCCTAGCTGAGGTAGGAGGTGGGGGTTTAAGCCTATGGGGCCCAGGGGGAAGGTCAAAGAAACCCAACTACCCCCTAATGAAGTGCCTGGAGATGGGGGTATCTTGGAGCTCCTCAGAGCCCTTCTTCCCATCAAAAAGCTATCAAATGCCTTAGAAGCTCCCTGATCCTACAAAACAAAAACCGCTTGTTTCTACCACTGTGAGGCATGCTGAGGTGGATATTTAAAAGGCTATTTCAAGACCAGGTACGGTGGCTATAATCCTAGCACTTTGGGAGCTGAAGCAGGAGGATCACTTGAGCCCAGGAGTTCAAGACCAGCTTGGGCAACATAGGGAGACCCTGTCTCTGCAAAAAAAAAAAAAAAAAAAAAACAAATGAATAAAAATTAGCTGTGTGTGGCGCCTGTGGTCCCAGCCACTCGGGAGGCTGAATGAGAGGCTTCCTTGGGCCGGGGAAGTCAAGGTTGTCATGAGCTATGATCACGCCACGGCACTGGACAGAACAAGACCTTGTCTCAAAAAAAAAAGACTATATGGGTAAGGCTTGGAGGGAATTCGGTAGTCAGTTTCTTCGGCGACCAGGGTACCTCTATTATTGGTCGGAGGTAAATATTCATACTTCCCTTCTTCCCCCTTCCCCATAAGACTCTTCTCTGTTCTTGGAACATATTCCTACAAGGCTGGTCTGGGTTGAGGCACAGATCCTATCCCCAAGTCCAAGAGGTGGGGAAGTTTATGTGCAGGTCCTGTGGCTCAAACCCTGTCCACCTAGTGCTCCCAGGCCCTCACAGGGGTGAGGGCAAAAGTGGAAGTCCAGGCTCAGGTCTGGTTAGAACCAGAGATTCAGGTAAGGGGTACAGTGGAACCACAGTCAGAATCCAGGTCCAGGACGGCGTAGGGGGCTGTGGCCTGGGGTCCTGGTCCCAGTTGGCACTCTTGAAGACTCTGGAAATAACGCTGGGGGGATACAGGGCAGAGAGGAAGGAGGGGCCTGGGTCAGAGCCCCCCTCCCACCCTGACCATCCCCATATGCCCTCTGCTCCATCTGCCCAGGGTGTCCCCAAGCCCCCCACTCACTGGAGTGAGACTGTCAGCAGGGCTCCAGGTATTGGCAGGGAGCTGGTGCCGATAGCTGCCCTCACAAAGCCCCACCCCAGAGGGGATCCAGTGCCATTTGGCCTTTTGCTAAAGGGTCGGAAGGAGTTGGAGATGCCTTTGCTGGTGGCTTAAGACCACTGCTGGCCGGGTGCGGTGGCTCACGCTTGTAATCCCAGCACTTTGGGAGGCTGAGGTGGGTGGATCACTTGAGGTCAGGAGTTCAGGGCCAGCCTGGCCAACATGGTGAAACCCTGTCTCTACTAAAGACACAAAAACTAGCCGGGCATGGTGGTGCACATCTGTAATCCCAGCTACTCGGGAAGCTAAGGCATGAGAATCACTTGAATCCAGGAGGCGGAGGTTGCAGTGAGCCAAGATCATGCCACTGCACTCCAGCCTGGGTGACAGAGTGAGACTGTCTCAAAAAAAAAGACCACTGCTTAGGAGGGGGCAATACAGACTCAAGGAGGCCTCTTTAGACCTGAATCCTACCCTAATACACTCTAAAGAAACCCATTTGACCTTCCTGTTATGTTTCTCTCAAGCCTCATCTTCCCCCCATTTATTCTTTTTTTGTTTTTGAAACGGACTCTTGCTCTGTCACCCAGGCTGGAGTGTACTGGTGTGATCTCGGCTCACTGCAAGCTCCACCTCCCGGGTTCAAACCATTCTCCTGCCTCAGCCTCCAGATTAGCTGCGACTACAGGCGCCCGCCACCACGCCTGGCTAGTTTATTTTTTGTATTTTTAGTAGACACAGGGTTTCACCATGTTAGTCACGATGGTCTCGATCTCCTGACCTCGTGATCCGCCCGCCTTGGCCTCCCAAAGTTCTGGGATTACAGGCATGAGCCACCATGCCCGGCCCCCCATTTATTCTAAAAGAAACTCTTTGGAATTCTATTCTTTCCTCCTAGACTTCCCTGAGATCCTCCTTTCCTTCTGCAACTCTCTCCTGCTTCCCCTGACTCCTTCAACATTTTTTTCAGTGCCCTGCCCCATTCACCTTGGACATCCTCCCCCACTCTCCTTCCTCAAATGTATTTCTCCCCTTCCCCTCCTCAAGTAGGAACTGGGGACATAAGTAGGCACAGTTTGGCTGCTTCTGTACCACAGCACTAACTCACCATTGGTGTGGCCTCCATGTTCCTCAGGCATGACCTTGCTTCTGTACCACAGCACTAACTCACCACTGGTATGGCCTCCATGTTCCCCAGGCATGAGCTTCCACTGGGCCAGGGCCCCAAGGGCCCCCAAGGCTGGCCAAATCCCCAGTAAGACCCAGCTATATCAGCAGAGAGAAGACAAGGGTGGAAGTGTCTACAGGCGTTGGCCCAGCCGACTGCCCAGTGCCAGCCCCTCCAGGAATTAGTCAGCATAGGCCACAAACACTGCAGAACCCAGCAGGGCTGTGCCCAGAACTGTGAATGGACGTGACCACCCAAGTGTGAGCAGGGTTCCCAGCAGCGCCGGCCCCCGCAGCCCCCCAGCTGGCACCCATGCTGAAGGTGGTTGGTAGATAGGCTCAGTGGAGAGCAGGGCTCCAGCACCCAAGGTCAGGCATAGCAGGAGACCAGTTAATAAGAGCCCAACACAGTGAACCAGCATGGTGACCACGCCGTAGAGGAGTGGTCTATGTAGAGAGTGCTGTGGTGATGACCACAGCAATGCCCACTCTCATTTCCAGGCTCAGCTGTGTCTCCAGCACCCGCACTTTGTGGCACAGTAGGAAGCTCCTGACAGCAGACCGGAGAGAAACATCACTGTCTTGAAGCAGCGGTAGCCTGGGAAGTGAGGCAGGAGGCATTGAGAGGCAGGAAGGGGGCTCCATGGGGATGACTCTGATGAATTCCAGGAGAGAGGAATGGCTCACTAGAGGAGCAGAAGACAGGAGCAGCATGTCAGGAGACCTCAAGCCCAGGGGCAGAAAGGGGTAGCTTAGGGTCGGGGGGTCACTGTTTCCGGAACTGTGAGGGAATGGGAGGGAAAATCAAGAGGTAAGATGGATACATTGAGGGGAGTAAGGATAGAAAGAAGGTCTGTCCTTTCAGGGATAGCAGATAGGAAAAAATCAGCACAAGCTGATTCAGGTTTTTGGGGAAGAGTGAAGAAGCCTGAAACATAGAGAATAATTTAGGAATGGGGTTTTCAGGTAGGAGGTAAGAGAAGGGCAAATGATAGATGCCAGAAGTGAGAGCTAGAAGGCATGGGCATGGAGGATGGACAAGAAGCTGGCAAGAGCAACGACATAGGCCTAGGAATACAGCCAGAGCAACATGGGCCACACTGGAGGTAGGAACCCCTGGCAGGGAGGTGAGATGGCTCAGGAGCAAGGAGGAAAGTTGGCATCATCCTTGAGGGTGACAGTCTCGGGTAATGGCCCCCTAGGTCCTTGGCCCTGCCCTCACCGAAGCAGCAGTAGATGATTCCAAAGCAGCAGCAAAGGGCACACACCAGGGCAGGTGCCACTTCAGGATTGTCCTGGGGTTCCAAAACACATCTTGGGTCTGGAGGCTCTGGGAGTTGTTGATTAAAGGGCCTGGGGTCAGATGTCACAGCCAGGGGCAAGACTTCCTCCAGGGCCAAAGAGAAAGTGGTCACAGAGCGGGAGATGTCAGCTCCTCTCATCCATCCATGAATGTCTTTAGGGGATAGGGAAACCTGCAGGGGGGCACGGGACAGAAACTTAGGTGCCCATAAATCTTGAGGATTCTGTACCTCTATTTACTTTAAATAATGGTGCCCATTTCAGAAGCCAGTATGACCCTGTTGAGGTAACTGAAGAAATCTATAGGATTGGATTGAGAGGAGCAGGATCTGTCTTTACCACTCTCTGAAACAAGGACACTTAAGTAAAATGTAAAAGGAAATTTTATAAAATAATGAAAATCTTACAAAGTAATGAGCCTTTGCCTGCCCCCACCACCCTGCAGCTCTTCAGGGTGAGGATGGAAGGAACAGGAAGCCCTGGATGTGTGGAGGGAGGGGTGCAGGGACATTATTGCCCTATCTGCGACTGGGACTTAATACTATCTCACGAGATTGGGAAGGGTGAGGTTAATAGAGAGGGGAGAGGGAGGGAGACCAGGACAGTATGAGTCATGGTAGGGTCTCCGGACAGCTCCTCCAGCCACAGGGCAGAAAGAGGGAAAAAAACCAGACACCAAGAGTTTGGAAGGAGGAATTAAGTAGAGACACACCCACAGTTTGCCAGGGTTTTAAAGCCTCAGCTTCATGCTGAGATGGAGTTGTTGGAGGAAGGGGCATCCAGCCACAGTCCTAATCCCACAGCCCCTCATGGAATAAGCGAGGACTTTGCCCACAGACATCTCACATCCTGGTAGCCACTCGCACCTCCCCTTAGGATACTGGTGGGAATTTTCCTACCTTACCCTTCCCCCAGCGGTATCAGGGCTGCCAATGGGATTTGAATTCAGATCCTGAAAGGAGAACACCAAGGAGGAGCTGGCATTTCGGGCACTGTGGGAATGAAGTGGCATAAATGCAGGCGCTTTACTTCCTTCAGCTGTCCTTTGGATATCAAGGTCCTTACAGGCTGGAGGGTTGGCTCTCGGAGCTCCTCTCCTCAATCTGCTTGGAAGTCTGGGGACCCTGAACAAGATGGGGGTTGGGGAGGGGATGTTAACTACTCACCACCCTGCCAGGGTTGAGGAGGAGGGGGTGGAAGTGCTTCCCTAGACCCCCAGCTGCATCCCCGCTCGGAGGTCCTAGACGCCGAGGGGTCGGCTGTCGGTCGAGGGCATCCCCAGGGCCACTCTGTTTGTTGCTGCCTAAACTCTTTCAAGTCGCAGCCCAGGCTCTGTGAGCTAAATGCAACTAGCTTGGGGGGTAGAGAAAGGGGACAGGGCGTGTGTGTTTGTGTGTGTGTGTGTGTGTGCGCCCGCGCGCGCGCGCGCGCCCGCGCGTCCGCGGTGGGTGGAGGGGGGGTGACATCACAAGGCAGGCCCCTCCAACTCTTTCCCCTGTGTGTGTGGGGACCCAGGTTGCCTACTGCTCTAGTCCAGGACCAGAGACCCCCAACTATATAGCAGGTAAGAGTCCTGAGAGTCACGCCAAGAGTTTCGGAGAAGGGTCTCCGAATACTTAGGAGATGACAACCGGAAGCTCTCAAAGCCCCAATAGGGGTCCCAGCGCCCCCCTAGCTCCAGCTTGGTTTCTTCCACTTCCCAGAGAATTGGAGTATTGTCTTCTGGAGAGCCGGGTGGTCGGGATCGTGGACCCAGGGAAGGGGCTTTTGCTAGGCTGGGAGCGCCAGCGGGGGGTTCATGGGTGGAAAAACTTTCGGATCAAGACGGGGCCTGGAAGGGGCACTGACAGGAGAGGTATAAGGCTAGAGCCGTGTGCAGAGGAGGGCACCGACGGAACGGGAGTCGGGGGCGCATGTGGACGTCCACCAAATAGCTTGGTATGCAGATAAGATGTCAAGCAGCATGTAGATGAGTTCAGTATTCTTTGGCTCTCGGGTAAGGTTCTGAGCCGAGCTGAGTTACGCTCCCAGTTCCTAGGCACCGCTCGGTGATCGGGCCAGGGGAGCTGCGTCCCAAGGGGCGGATCCAGGTATAAGGGGCAGCTCGCCAGCTGGGTCAAGCGAGGGGGAGGCCGTGGGTTGCTGTGAAAGGAGGGGCAGCGCTGCAGGGCGAGGGTGGGGGCCAGTCCGGGGTACCCTCTCCTCTGCTCCACCTCCGCACCGCAGGATACAAAGGGGCCTCTGTCCTCGCAGCTGCCAGCACGGAAGGGATCAGGGCAGTGACTCTTCTGAGCTCCCCGGTTTTGTCTGCAAGGGAAACAGACTACGTGTGGCTCGGTGACTGCCCTCCATCTCCCAGGAATACAAAGCCCAGGAATACACCCAGAGCAACCCTGAGAGTCTGCCCTTAGTCTGCAGGCATTGGTGCAGAGCCCACTTGCCTTGCTTCCAGCGGTGCAACCTGCGGGAATCCTATTCCCACACGCGGAGGGAGGGGTCTTTAAATGGCGGAGCCAGTACTACCTTAGGACCGCCTCCTTGGAGTCGACGCAGCACTAGCTGGACTGGCTCGCCTCTCAGCCAACCACTATTTCTTTTCCTTCCCGTCTCTTCCCTGGTGACCCCGGAAGTGGAAGTAGGGCCAGGTCGGCGGCGGCGGCGGGGACGGAAGGCGGAAGCAGAGCGTGAGCGGGAGGCGGAGCCGGGAGAGCGGCTCTCGTAGCTCACCCTGGCCCCAGGCCGGGCGGCTCGAGGGGGAGGAGTTACCGCCGTTCTTCGGTACGTCCGTTTTTTTTGTTTTTATTTTTTTTGTTTGTTTGCTTGGCTTGTTTTTGAGATGGAGTCTCGCTCTGTCGCCCAGGCTGGAGTACAGTGGAACGATCTCGGCTCACTGCAACCTCCACCTTCCGGGTTCAAGCGATTCTTGTGTCTCAGCCTCCCGGGTAGCTGGGACTACAGGTGCGCGCCACCACGCTTGGCTAATTTTTGTATTTTTAATAGAGACGGAGTTTCACCATATTGGTCAGGCTGGTCTCGAACTCCTGACCTCGTGATCCGCCCGCCTCGGCTTCCCAAAGTGCTGGGAGTACAGGCGTGAGCCACCGTGCCCGGCCACCTTCGTCCCTTCTACACAGCCGGTGGGTTCCCTGGTAGTCTTTCTTAGGGGCAGCCCTAAGCTCCGCCCCCAGATTTTCCTCCAGGGCCGCACGGCCCCCACCCTTTACTGGCAGTCTGTGGCCCCCTATCCGGCCGCCTTTCCCATTTTCCTAAGAGTGACCCACCCTCCCCCGACCACACCCTTTACGGTACCTCCCTTTTTCCCTGATTGAAGGTTATAGTTTTCTAGGGAAAGAAGAAAAACTTTGGTGATTTGGAGGAGAGGGGAGGGAGCAAGCAGGGTTGTGGTGAGTCTAGTTTTGGCTTATTGCTAGGAATAGCGAATGCCCCCAAAGAACTTGGGAAAACAAGGGAGGTGGATGAATTAAATGTGTCCACTACTTAAGATTGTTTAATTCCTCTCTTGGTCTCATCCTTGACCGTCTCCACCTTGACATCTGTTACAGGCATCAGAACACACCATGATGGCTGTGACCTAAGACCCTCAGGAAGCCCTGGGGTCATGGCCCAGAAGCACCCCGGAGAAAGAGGGTTGTGTGGAGCCCACCATAGTGGTGGTGCCTCCCTCAGGACTTTAGGACCCTCCGTGGACCCTGAAATACCTTCATTCTCAGGACTCAGGGACTCAGCAGGGACTGCTCCTAATGGTACCCGCTGCCTCACAGAGCACTCTGGTCCTAAGTACACACAGCACCCAAACCCAGCCCATTGGTTGGACCCAAGCCATGGCCCCCCAAGGGGTCCAGGACCACCTAGAGATGCAGAGGACCCTGACCAGAGTGAGACATCGTCAGAAGAAGAGTCAGGAGTGGACCAGGAACTCTCAAAAGAAGATGAGGCGGGGTATCAGGAGGATGGGAACCCTTCTTTTCTTTCCATTCCATCTGCTTGCAACTGCCAGGGAACACCTGGAATTCCAGAAGGGCGTTACTGTGAGGGAGAAAATGGCTCTTCTAGCAACTTTTGCCACCACTGTACCTCTCCAGCCTTGCGGGAAGATGAAGAGTTGGAAGAGGAATATGATGATGAAGAATCTCTTAAGTTCCCCAGTGATTTTTCACGTGTGTCCAGCGCAAAGAAACCCGCATCCCGCAGACAGCGGCACCGCTTTCCAACCAAGGAGGATACTCGGGAGGGTGGACGAAGGGATCCCAGGTCCCCTGGTCGACATCGGCTGGGCCGGAAACGAAGTCAGGCAGATAAGCGCAGAGGCCTGGGATTGTGGGGAGCTGAGGAACTGTGTCAACTTGGACAGGCAGGCTTTTGGTGGCTGATTGAACTGCTGGTATTGGTGGGAGAGTACGTAGAAACTTGTGGCCATCTCATCTATGCATGCAGGCAGCTGAAAAGCAGTGATTTGGACCTTTTTCGAGTTTGGATGGGAGTCTGGACAGGGCGGCTGGGGGGCTGGGCCCAGGTCATGTTTCAGTTTCTAAGCCAGGGATTTTACTGTGGAGTAGGATTGTTTACCCGTTTTCTTAAGCTGCTGGGTGCTTTGCTGCTCCTGGCTCTGGCCGTCTTTTTGGGCTTTCTACAGTTGGGATGGCGGTTTCTGGTGGGACTAGGTGACCGGTTAGGCTGGAGGGATAAGGCCACCTGGCTCTTCTCTTGGCTGGATTCCCCAGCCTTGCAGCATTGCTTGACTCTGCTGAGAGACAGCAGGCCATGGCAGCGGCTGGTAAGAATAGTTCAGTGGGGCTGGCTGGAGTTGCCTTGGGTCAAGCAGAATACTAATAGGCAGGGGAATGCACCTGTAGCTAGTGGGCGCTACTGCCAGCCTGAAGAGGAAGTGGCTCGACTCTTGACCATGACTGGGGTTCCTGAGGATGAGCTAAACCCTTTCCATGTACTGGGGGTTGAGGCCACAGCATCAGATGTTGAACTGAAGAAGGCCTATAGACAGCTGGCAGTGATGGTGAGTACCCTTCTGTTTCCTGTTCCTCTCTTTTGTTCCCGTATTTTATTTCTTTTCTTTTCTTTTTTTTTTTTGAGATGTAGTCTCGCCTCGTCACTCAGGCTGGAGTGCAGTGGCACAATCTCAGCTCACTGCAACCTCCGCCTCCTGGGTTCAAGCGATTCTCCTGCCTTAGCCTCATGAGTAGCTGGGATTACAGGTGCGCACCACCATGCCTGGCTAATTTTTTTTGTATTTTTAGTAAAGACTGGGTTTCACCATGCTGGTCTCGAACTCCTGATCTCATGATCCATCCGCCTCAGCCTCCCAAAGTGCTGGGATTACAAGTGTGAGCCACGGCTCCTGGCCTGTTCCTATATTTTCTATTCCAGTTTTAGGGAGAGTGGAATAAAGGGAAGGCAGAGTAAAAAGTTAACGGGTAGGTGAAGATTAACTTTTTTTTTTTTTTGAGGAGTCTCGCTCTATCTCTTAGGCTGGAGTGCAGTGGCACGATCTTGGCTCACTGCAAACTCCGCCTCCCGGGTTGACGCCATTCTCCTGCCTCAGCCTCCTGAGTAGCTGGGACTACAGGCGCCCACCACCATGCCCGGCTAATTTTTTGTATTTTTAGTAGAGACGGGGTTTCACCATGTTAGCCAGGATGGTCTCGATCTCCTGACCTTGTGATCCGCCCGCCTCGACCTCCCAAGGTGCTGGGATTACAGGTGTGAGCCACTGCACCCGGCCGGTTAACATATTCTTAGGAAGGAGTCATGAAGACTTTTTGGGCCAGGTGTAGTGGCTCACACCTGTGATCTCAGCGCTTTAGGAGGTCAGGCTTGGTGGCGCATGCCTGTAGTCCCAGCTACTAAGGAGGCTGAGGTGGGAGGATCAGTTGAGCCCAAGAGGTTGAGGCTGCAGTGAGCCAGGATCATGTACCTACAGTCTGGGCAACAAAGCCAGACCATGTGAAAAAAAAAAAAAAGATATTTTCCCCTCTACGATGGGGTCTGATCTTCCCTCCATTTTGTTTCTTGTCATGAGATATATTTTTTGAACCTGGTATATTAGGCAATGTAGCACTCATTCACCTGGAATATCTAGGTGAAGTCCCTCTAACTAGAATGGGAAAAAGACCTGTTCAGAGAACACCTCAGTTGCTCTTCCCTGAACAAATGAGGTTGTTTTTTTTTTTTTTTTTTTTTTTTTTTTTTTAAACGTGGGGCAACCCAACTATTTCTCCCAGAGAAGCAAATATGGACCTAGTGTGGGAGGGTCAGGGAGTGCATGTAAGTATTTTAGCACCAGGTAGGAGAAAACAGGCTGTTTCAGGGTCAGCAACTCAGAATAGGAGAGAGAAAGAAAATGGAAGTGTATGCATATGTACGTCATACATGAAAATATGGTTGCTTTTATTGATAAGAGGGTGTGCAGGGCCAGGCGCGGTGGCTCACGCCTGTAATCCCAGCACTTTGGGAGGCTGAGGTGGGTGAATCACGAGGTTAGGAGATCGAGACCATCCTGGCTAACATGGTGAAACCCCATCTCTATTAAAAATACAAAAAAATTAGCTGGGCGTGGTGGCGGGCGCCTGTAGTCCCAGCTACTCGGGAGGCTGAGGCAGGAAAATGGCATGAACCCGGAGGGGGAGCTTGCAGTGAGCTGAGATCGTGCCACTGTACTTCAGCCTGGGCGACAGAGCAAGACCTTGTCTCAAAAAAAAGAAAAGAAAAAAAAAGAGGGTGTGCAGATGGGAGTTGTGTTGCAACTTATGACTGAGGGAAATGGTTTAATACAAGCATGCTATCAAATTGTATTAGAAGTAGATATTAGATTGATATTAGATACCGGATTGTTACTGCTATTTCTGTACAAATAAAACTATATTATGAATGTAAGTAAGGTGTGTAAATTGGAGGCCTACTTACACTGGAGTGTATGGAGCTGGACTGGTAAAACATCACAGTGTGCAAATTACCTCAATGGCTGCATGACACCAAAAAGGAATGGGCAACTAAAGTTTTCATTAATGATTAAAGGTACAGTAAACCACCACACCTATAACTTACCAAAGGACTGAATTAATTTGGTGGGAAATGTATGCCCCTTAGTAGGTAGCTTGGTATATTTTTTTTTTTTTTTGAGACAGGGTCTCACTCCAGTTCCCCAGGCTGGAGTACAGTGGCAGGATCTCAGCTCACTGCAGCCTTGACCCCCACCAAGCTCAGGTGATTCTTCCACCTCAGCTTCCCAAGTAGCTGGAACTACAGTTGTGCACCACCACACCCGGCTATTTTTTTTTTATTTTTAGTAGAGATGGGGGTCTCGCTATGTTGCCTAGCCTGATCTCAAACTCCTGGACTCAAGCAATCCACCTGCCTCGGCCTCCCAGAATGCTGGGATTACAGGCTTGAGCCACTGCGCTTGGCCTCTGCTCTATTTTTAGAGTGGGTAACAATTGTTTACTCTCATTGTTACTAATTCTACTAGTAGTAGAGCTCTTTTCTCACCTTCTTTTAGTAGACATCCTGTTTTGGAGAATATTATTCTTAACAAAAATTCTCATTTTTCAATTTCTCTTGGAGTAGAGATGTAGTTAAGTTCCCCTACCCTCAAAACATCTATCCCTATATCCCAAAGATCTCTCTTGTCCTGGACCAGAGTGTCTCTGGGCTTTCATTGAACCTCTCACTGCCACTAAGCCCTAGTGTGAACATGACTAAAAGGCTGTTCAATTAGCTTGGGAATGTGGGAAATTTAACAGCATTTTAGTTATTTGGCATCAGGCAGGAGACTAGCTTTATCTCTTTGGGGAATGGGGATGCGTACAATCAGGAAGCTGTAGGAAGAGAGGATATTATTTGTCTTGGAGAGAAGGCTGAAAGTATATAAAAAGCCTCTGAGACCATGATACGCTATTTCATTTCTGAGACTGAAAGGTAGATCACTGTAGGAAGTTTTGGATATGAGAATTTTCTAGTTAAAAAAGAATGAGTTTCAAGATGTAACATCTTTGGAACTCTTATTTTATGACTGATATATGTGTGTGCCGGAGACCAACTGTCCCAATTCATCTGGGATTGAGGAGTTTCTAGAGGCATGGGACTTTTCAGTGCTAAAACTGGGAAAGTCTCAGGCAAACTGGGATGATGAATCCACCGTAGTGCCTGATTCTTTGCTACATACTTCATATATATTCTTATCTAATCCCCCCAGCAATCCATGATATATATATTCAGGCTGGGTGCGGTGGCACACGCCTGTACTCCCAGCACTTTGGGAGGCTGAGGTACGCAGATCACTTGAGGTTAGGAGTTCGAGACCAGACTGTCCAACTAGATGAAACCCCGTCTCCACTAAAAATACAAAACAATTAGCCGAGTGTGGTGGCACATGCCTGTAATCCCACCTACTAGAGAGGCTGAGGCAGGAGAATTGCTAGAACCTGGGAGGCGGAGGTTACAGTGAGCTGAGATCGTGCCACTGCACTCTAGCCTGGGCAACAGAGCGAGACTTCGTCTCAAAAAAAAAAAGATAGATATTCAAGGTAATATAGCTAATTAACAGAGCCGTGAATTGAACCAGATCTGCAGAGCCAGAGCAATTAATCATTAAGCTACGCTGACTCTTCAAAAGGGTGATGAAAGAGAGCCCTTTGATATGAGAATAAACTCAAGGTGGGGAGAGGGTTGGAATGGATTTGTAATGAAATCTGTCTTGGTAGGTTCATCCTGACAAAAATCATCATCCCCGGGCTGAGGAGGCCTTCAAGGTTTTGCGAGCAGCTTGGGACATTGTCAGCAATGCTGAAAAGCGAAAGGAATATGAGATGTAAGTTGGAGATGGGAAATCATCAGATAATGGTAAATGAAAAACCCTTAATAGGAGAGGCATCTGGACTTGGGGGTGGAGGCTCGTTGAGGTGGAGAGAACTAAAGTCACTTGTCTTTCTCGCTAGACAGGGGCCTCAAGAGGCCAATTGATGTGTCTCCCTTTGTCCCTCCCTCAATACCTTCTGACTTACAAAGTGTTTCTTCTCTTAGGAAACGAATGGCAGAGAATGAGCTGAGCCGGTCAGTAAATGAGTTTCTGTCCAAGCTGCAAGATGACCTCAAGGAGGCAATGAATACTATGATGTGTAGCCGATGCCAAGGAAAGCATAGGTATGAAATAGAAGGAGAGGGATGGGACAATCACAGCTCAGGGATTAGGTAACCAAAGATCTTCCTCGTGAGTATTGGTAATTATGAGTTACATCTGTATCTCATAATTAGTAAAAAGACCCTTAAGTTTCTACCTTTGTCATATTGTCAAGAGATTGACTATTTTAATTAGCACTAAGAAAAATTAGCTTTTAAGATAGAACATTGAAGGCATATGAAATACCTAAGTGGGGGTAATTTTAGATGTTTCAGCCCTATTTGTGAATAATGGTAAGACTACTTGTAATGCCCTAAGTCGGCTTGACAAATTATTAAAGAACTATCCTTTTGTTGGTTGCAGGAGGTTTGAAATGGACCGGGAACCTAAGAGTGCCAGATACTGTGCTGAGTGTAATAGACTGCATCCTGCTGAGGAAGGGGACTTTTGGGCAGAGTCAAGCATGTTGGGCCTCAAGATCACCTACTTTGCACTGATGGATGGAAAGGTGTATGACATCACAGGTACTCTCTGTCCTCTAGAAATACAGGCTCATACTTCCTGATCTTTTATGTGCTCTAAACTGCAATGTTCTGGCTAATTATTTCTCATGTTTACAGAGTGGGCTGGATGCCAGCGTGTAGGTATCTCCCCAGATACCCACAGAGTCCCCTATCACATCTCATTTGGTTCTCGGATTCCAGGCACCAGAGGGCGGCAGAGGTAGGTGGTATTTCTGTCAATAATCTACCCACTATTTCAGTTTTGAATATGGTTTCAGATGACCTGCTTTTAGGACACTCAGGGGCCTTATTTTCTAGGAAGTTTGGGAACTGGTAAGTATATCTAACTTTAGGTAACCATATGACTCTAACATCTCTTGCCTTATTTCTGTTTTATCTCAGAGCCACCCCAGATGCCCCTCCTGCTGATCTTCAGGATTTCTTAAGTCGGATCTTTCAAGTACCCCCAGGGCAGATGCCCAATGGGAACTTCTTTGCAGCTCCTCAGCCTACCCCTGGTGCCACTGCAGCTTCTAAGCCCAACAGCACAGTACCCAAGGGAGAAGCCAAACCGAAGCGGCGGAAGAAAGTGAGGAGGCCCTTCCAACGTTGACGCCCCTTCTCTTTCCTCAAAACAATGTCAGGGAGTCAAAAGGGCTGTGTACAGCACAGGATGGAGTTTGATTTATCCCTCCTCCCCCAACACCTAGGAACTGAATCTTTTGGTTTTTTTTTTTGAGAGACGGAGTCTCGCTCTATTGCCCAGCTGGAGTGCAGTGGTGTAATCTCGGCTTACTGCAACCTCTGTCTCCTGGGTTCAAGCAATTCTCCCATCTCAGCCTCCTGAGTAGCTGGGATTACAGGCACACACCACCACACCTGGCCCAACTAATTCTTTTTTGTATTTTTAGTAGAGACGGGGTTTCACCATGTTGCCCAGGCTGGTCTCAAACTCCTGAGCTCAGGTGATCCACCCGTCTTGGCCTTCCAAAGTGCTGGATTACAGGCATGAGCCACCGCGCCCGGCCTGAATCTTGTCTTTTGACAATACCAAAGAAATAGGGGGTAGCTAGAGTAAAGAACCTAGGGCCTGGACCTGGGCTGGACAGTGTATCCCTTTAGGTGTGGGAACTGGGTATTTCCCTGGGGTCTGTATGCCTTTGTCTTGTCATTTGCTTTTAGGGCAGATGACACTTTTTCCCACCCTTTTAAAGCCACAAGTCTGTCTTCTTTCTTGAACCATTTCAGGAGGAGCCCTCTCCTTTACCCCGATATAATATTTATTTATTTATTTTTTTTTTTTTGAGACGGAGTCTCGCTCTGTCGCCCAGGCTGGAGTGCAGTGGCCGGATCTCAGCTCACTGCAAGCTCCGCCTCCCGGGTTTACGCCATTCTCCTGCCTCAGCCTCCCGAGTAGCTGGGACTACAGGCGCCTGCCACCTCGCCCGGCTAGTTTTTTGTATTTTTTAGTAGAGACGGGGTTTCACCATGTTAGCCAGGATGGTCTTGATCTCCTGACCTCGTGATCCGCCCGTCTCGGCCTCCCAAAGTGCTGGGATTACAGGCTTGAGCCACCGCGCCCGGCCTACCCCGATATAATATTTAAAAGACAGAACAAGAAAGCATGTAGCCCTAATGATAGGAGATTACTGCATAGAGTTCAGAGAGTGGAAACTGAATTTTCCCTCGACTTTCACTTTGTGGGTAAATCACCCAATTTTAGGCTCTTTTCTGCAAGGATGGCCAAAATTAATCATTTTTAAAAAGTAGATTCATGCCCACTGCCCTTGGGTGAGGGGGAAGGATGCAGGGGTTCCCAGAAGCCCCCATGTGATTCAAGGGTTTGTATTTTTTTTTTTAAGTTTGTTCATATTTGTATGTACATACCTATTTAAAGCCAGGGGATTATCTTTCTATAAATGTATAACTGGTAACCTGTATCTTCCCTCTTTTTTGCCCATATAACTGGAGCCCTTTTTCTCATTTGAGAATCCCTTCCCAAGAAGTGTTAAGCTTAGAGTGAAGGGCACCTCCTACTGGACCAAAGGAGAGGGGACTAGAGAATTGTTTTAAGTTTTTTTTTTTTTTTTTTTTTTTTGAGACGGAGTCTCGCTCTGTCTCCCGGGCTGGAGTTGCAGTGGCCGGATCTCAGCTCACTGCAAGCTCCGCCTCCCGGGTTCATGCCATTCTCCTGCCTCAGCCTCCCGAGTAGCTGGGACTACAGGCGCCGCCACCTCGCCCGGCTAGTTTTTTGTATTTTTTAGTAGAGACGGGGTTTCACCATGTTCACCAGGATGGTCTCGATCTCCTGACCTCGTGATCCACCCGTCTCGGCCTCCCAAAGTGCTGGGATTACAGGCTTGAGCCACCGCGCCCGGCCTGTTTTAAGTTTTATACATTAGGTCAGTATTCCATCTTCCTACCCCCAGCCTTATGAGGACAGCTCTCTGTCCTTCCTGCTGATTAAACTGCAGCTATAGCTGGAAAAAATTATTATAAGAAAAATACACAGCAAAACAGAGCTGGAAGGTGGTAGGTGTAGAAGATATGGAAAGATGTAATCACTGAACAAGCTACCCAAATGGCTTCCTGCTATGGAGGAGAGTGATTTGGCCCTTACCTCACCTGCCTTCCTGATTCAAAGAAACTTGCCGCTGGCAGGACTGGGCCCAGGAGCCCCATTTGCCAATCTCTTCTCTTCCTGGGAGTCTGGAAAAGGTTGTATAGTTCTCACGCTTTCAAGGTGTAGAAGACAGTATGGAGAATAAGAGAAGGATGTTTTATAGTCCTCTGTTTCACTGCCTTCCCTATGCCCATGGAGCTGTCCCAAAACCCATCCCTCAGTATTTGTTGATGCCAAAGACACGAACCCCATGGAACTGGGGCAACTTTGGCAGCAGTACACTGAGCAATGAGGCTGTGTTGATGAGGAAGTGAGCAGCATCATACTTGGTATAGAAGCTGGCCAGGAGATAGCTGGGGAGAGAAAAAAATAGGGTGAGTGAGGTTGGCCTTCCCTATCCATATTCTTTTTTTTTTTTTTTTTTTTTTAAAGAGACAGTTCTCACTATGTTTCCCAGGTTGCAGTGCAGTGGCTATTCACAGGTGTGATACGTGCAGTACAACCTCAAATTCCTGGGCTCAAACAATCCTTCTGCCATAGCCTCCCAGGCAGCTGGGACTCCAGGCATGCACCACAATGCCCTGCTCTTTCTCTTCTATTTTAAATGACCAGTTTTACTGTATATTTACTGTTCTAGATTATCTAAAACTATTCCAGCTATATCAACAGCATTTACTTTGGGGTTCAGGAGATAGCACCTTTAACTGGAGACTATAAGTCAGTATCTGTTAATTGCTAATGACATGGCAAATGACGGCTGAAGCTATTTCAGTCTGTATGACTGTTAAGAGTCCTCTTTGCTTCCACTCCCTACAGTGTTTTTGAAGATTACTATCAGTTCTGCCTTGATTTACTTATTTTGGCAGTGTAAAATCATTTGGTTTTATTTGGCACTTATCTTTTCTAAGTCCTTTCATTTCCTTACTACCAAGGAGGCAGCAAGGAATGCTTGATTACAGCATTGACTTCTACATTTTACTGCTCTCTGTAGACTTAGAACTAGTATACCTTAATATCTTCAAAGGCTTTTAGATGGGTAGTCTGTTTTTTAACAGCTTCCCTATGGGCCTTTCTACCTGGCTCTTGGAGCTCTTTCTAACCCAGCATATCCTCATTTCCCCCATAGACTCACAGCACAATAGGAGAGATGCTGAGGAACTTGCGGGAAGAGGTAAACTGGAGCCCATAGTCCATTTGCTCCCAGTGTGTCAGCAGCCGAGCCTTTCCTTGGTCAGGAGTCTCAAAGGGTGTCCCTTTCACCGTATGAAGGAAGACATACATAGCCTGGGAACAGGGAAGGTGGCAGTGTGAGGGGCAGAGAGTAGTTCTTCAGTCAAAGAATTATGTTAAGATCCCAAAAGGAACACATAAATCCCCAAACAATTGGTGATTTTATTTTGCTTTTGGTCGGGAAACCCTGGGGTGGGTACAAGGCCACGGTTTAGTGCTCACCAGGTTATGGATGACGTTGGTCAGGGTCCAGACAACAGGAATGCTGAAGAAGGGGATGCTGAGTAGAACCACATGCAGCAGTCCTACCAAGATGATGTAGGCCAGCCAGATGCCTCGGCTATTCATCACTCGAGTGTTGGGGTTTACTTCGCTGTGCGCCACCCCCACATTCATCCTAGCCATAATGGGGGATCAGGCAGGAGTCCAACTCAGTTTTTTCTCAACCCCTCTTTGAGCTTTCTCCCAGTTGTCTCTCAGATAGCCCCAATTCCCTGAACTCTACTGGGAATGAAGAACTTACCCATCACGCAGAAAATAAAAACTGAAAACTTGGGGAAAACTTTAAAAGACAAGAAGAGTCCTCACTACATTTTAGAGACATAGTCATTTTTGCTCTGATCTTTACACCTCAACTGTAACATGAAGGTGTACGTAGACTTGGGGCACTCCCTTCAGTGAGCGAGGGAAATAGGAGTATCTGACTTTCCTGAAGAAGTTAATAACCATAAAGAGGTGACGCACACCCAGTATTCCAGGAGAAAGTCATGGAATCATCAAAGAACCACTAAGAAGGGATGACAGAGTAAAGCTCACTCTGGTCCCCACTTTGTTCTCTGGGGCTTGTCCACCCTCTCTCACACCTCCGTGGCATGTAAGCAGTCAGCATCCCCATTACTTCTCTCAAGCGTGGGGCACGACAACAACTTGCCCACTGCTTCTGGACTGGGTTCGGAAGGGACCTGAGCTCAGCGCCTGGAGAGATGGAGCCTTGGCTCTGACTCCAGGGGCGGCAGTGATTATCTGAACTCGGTTCTTTAAAATTGTGGTAGCTCTTAAGCTGATGATGTCTGGTTAGGAAGCGGCTGTTGCCCGCCCCAGCCCCACCGCCAGTTCCTTAAGCCCGCCCCATGCCCCTCCCAGCTTCCTCCTCACGTTCGTCGGTATTTTCAGGGCTCCCTTCAGCGCTCCCCTCTCAATATTTAGGTCACCGCTTCCTCGGCGCCCCTTTCCTCTCCCACCATTTTTCCTCAGCAACCCTTATGGTCTTTACAGCCCTACCTGCCAGCTCAGATCCCCGTCCCGGCTATGGGCGCAGCGCCTGCTACCACACCTGAGGTCTCCAGGAAGTAACGCCTCCCCGTCTGCCCCTTTCCTATTGGAGGAACACAATCAGCGCTGCCACCACCCATTGGTTGGTGATCTGTAATGCAGATGCACAGTTGGTTGCCATTTCTGTCGTTCGCAAGATACAGTGCCCGCCCCTTTCCCTGTTCCACCTTTTGAAAGAGGTGGGGAAAGCTGCCTAGAGAAGTGAGAACGACGTCAGCTATTGACCAATGGGAAGAGTTGATGGTATGGCGTGGGAGCAAGAGTGGCAACGATTGGTCGGTCTTGCATCTCTACGCCTAAGGCGGGAGCTCCTGGAGGCGGAGGCAGCGGGGGGGGGGCCTAGTGGAGTGAGGGGTAACAAGATGGCGACCGAAACGGTGGAGCTCCATAAGCTAAAGGTACAGTGAATCGGGGAAGGGCTGAGTTGGACTTTTCTAGGAACTGAATTCTACAGGGTGGCTTGCGCCTTCTCCTACGTGTTGTCTTTGCAGCCTTTTCCACTTCGTTTTTCGGCTCCCACTGTAGCTCTTTTGTGCCACCCTTCCACACTACGCCTTCCCTAATTTCCCATTTCTCCTCACGGTTTTACTGCTATATTTATTTGTTATTTCTGCTCCCTTCATCGTTGTATCGTCCGTCATCCTTCCCCATCGGGTTGTGTAAGTGCCTTCTACCTGTTATACTCCTCGTTGCTTTTCAGGGCTGCATTACGTCAGTTCGTCCCTCCTTTTCGCCCCATGTCGGACCCAGGATCCGTTTTTCTTCCCTGGGATGATGTTTCCAGTCTGTCGTCCGAAGCTGAGATTCCCCTGTTAGCAAATGGTGGCATTTTTGTGTATTTCTCTCTAAACAGGTCCCAGACACTCAGAAAATACTTCCACTCCCCTTTTCTAGGTGGGATTATGCCTCCAGGCCGAATTTTGAAACCAGGGAGAGGCCTCTCAGAAAAGATCGGTCTCGCCTTAGAAGCCTGGGATTGAGGAGACCTTGAGAATAGTAAAAGTACAGACACCTCTGATTTAAAAGTTTTCGAGTTCTCTCACGCGGCTCTCGGCCCGCCGGCCTTCCTCACACACCATCTCCTACCACCATAGAGAACTCATACCTGCAATATTTGGGAAAAACAGTTCCAAGGTTAAGATTATCTCTTTTCCATTTCATATCTCGGATGGGCCCTGCATCTCCTGGTGTTACCATTGGCTGACACTGAATCACAGAAGCTGTTTTAAATTGTCTTGTGAGAATCTTGGTAGTTTTCTCACACCTAGATATATAAAAACGTTAAAAATATATTAAAAAGAAGAAAACTTTAAAAAGTATTTTCTTTTAAGGTAAATTAAGATAATCTTGATTGTGGTTTCACAAGTAGTTTTCTCATTACATGTTTTGGACAAACCAGGCTGATATAGCTGAAACTGAAAAGTGATCCTTTAAAGCTTGAAGAGTTTTTTGTTTTGTTTTGTTTTTTGTTGTTGTTGTTTAAGAAAGCTTAAGGGTAGTAAGGGTAGGGAGAGGACGCTTCTTTAGTCACTTATTAGTTGACCCCAATTAGTCTTTCTGTGAAAGCTGGTGTTTTCTTACTCTTGGATTCTAAACTCTATTAGTGGATTTTTGTGTTATTCTGGAGTTATTGTTAACTTGATGGTACTGAAATGCATAGATTATATCAGTGGTCTCCTGATATTGTGATGAGTAAAAAAAAAAAAATTGGGCAATCATCTCCACTTTGTGTATATATACTATACTTATAGAAATTGTATACTTCCATACTGTTATAAAACATACACAGAAAAGGAATTTTTGAATGAGATAAAAAGGAACTGTGAATAGAAGAGCTAATATTTTCTTCCTATTTGTCCTATTTTTGAAATCCCTGGAGTAAGTCACCAGCTGCCTGATGACTGACTTACGTTTATAGATTGTGTTGGTTTATGGAGTTCCTCCTTCCATCAAATCTGTATTTGTCAGGTCTATATTAAATTTGTATTTGATTGGATAAGTAACTTTTACGTAAAGTCCTCTGACCTGATTTTAGTGTTACAGTCTAAGAGAACATTAGGCACTCTTGACAGCCTAAAAAGAACTCGCTCTTTAATCACATTTGCTTGTCTTTGCTTTTTCTCTAGAGCACTTCTTAACCTTTTGGAGGTCACAGATATCTTTGAAACTCTGATGAAAGGTATGGACCCTCTCCCCAGAAAAAGGCATGTACACATATTTTGCATGCAGTTTGAGGGGCTTCATAAAACTACCTTGTAGCCCTGAGGAGTCCATGGACCTCTGGTTAAGAACTCATGCCTTTGGCTGGGCGTGGTGGCTCACACCTGTAATCCTAGCACTTTGGGAGGCCGAGGTGGGCGGATTGCTTGAGGCCAGGAGTTCGAGACCAGCCTGGGCAACATGGCGAAACCCTGCCTCTACCAAAAATGCGAAAATTAGCCAGGTGTGATGGCAAGTGCCTATAGTCCCAGCTACTGAGGAGTCTGAGGCACAAGACTCGCTTGAGCCCGGGATGGAGGTTGCAGTGAGCTGAGGTGGTGCACTGCACTCCAGCCTGGGAGACAGTGAGACTCCATCTCAAAAAGAAAAAAAGAACTCATGCCTTTGATTCTGATTTTTAGGGCAGTTAGTTCCACTGGTGATCTTGATGCAATGATCCTGACTTCTGGGTTGACTTGGGGTTTTATTGCCTTTGAAAAAAATCGTGGCTGGGCCCAGTGACCCACACCTCTAATCCCAACTCTTTGGGAGGCAGAGGCCAGGAATTTGAGACCAGCTTAGGCAACATAGTGACACCCTGTCTCTACAAAAAATTAAAAAATTAGCTGGGCATGGTGGCGCACACCTGTAGTCCCAGCTCCTCAAGAGGCTGAGGTGGGAGGATTGCTTGAGCCTGGAAGGCCAAGGCTGCGGTGAGCTGTGTGATAATTGCTCCACTGCACTTCAGCCTGGGTGACAAAGGGAGACCTTGTCTCAAAAAAAAAAAGAAAAAAAATCTCCATTGTCATAAAGAGATTTTGGGCTTTGGTATGGAACTTCAGGGGAAGGGAATACCTTTGAAGCAGGAAGGAAACATAGTATGTATCTGAGTTGATATGTAATGTCATATCAACAGCAAATTTCTGAGGATTTTGTAGAAATGCATTTTTTTTTTTTTTTTTTAAATTGAAGATGGAGTCTTGCTCTGTCACCCAGGCTGGAGTGCAGTGGCAAGATCTCGGCTCACTGCAACCTCCGCCTACCAGGTTCAAGCGATTCTCATGCCTCAGCTTCCGGAGTAGCTGGGATTACAGGCACGTGCCACCGCGCCTGGCTAATTTTTGTATTTTTAGTAGAGACGGGGTTTCACCATGTTGTTGGCCCGGCTGGACTTGAACTACTGACCTCAGGTGATCCTCTTGCCTTGGCCTCCCAAAGTGCTGGGATTATAGGCATGAGTCACCGCACTTAGCCCATTCTAACACATTTGGAAAGAGAGATTGAACTGTGGATGAAAATGGCTTGAACTGTAACAGTATCAGATATCCAGTCAAACATCAGAAAAGGAACTATTGCAGAGGAGAGGAGAAAGCGGTAGTGGTGTCAGAGTGTTGAGAATAGTGAGACATTTGTATTGGAAAGTGAAGTGAGGAAATACATTGGTGGTTGAAGATAGTTTGGAAAGGAAAATAGGTAAACTATAAAGGTAAATCAAAAGTGATGTTGAAAAGGGCTTTCTAAGTTGTATAAGGAATTCTGGCCTTTGTCATGTAATAAGTAGGGCTGGGAGCCTTTGGAAGTTTGAAAGGAAGAGCTTGATGTGATCAGCTTGTATTCTGTTGGCAGATGGGATTTGTAGGGGGAGTGATTTCACCACTTAGATGTTTATTTTCAGAGTCATTCCTCTGCTTAAAACCTTCAAATTATGTCCCTGCCAGTCTCTGCGGTATAGTTACTAACACTTCAACTACTGCGGCCTTATTTTATTTCATTTCTTCAGAATGATTGTCTTCATCAGTTGCTAACACTTAGCATTTATTATGTGGCAAAGCACTGTTTGAAGCCATTTGCATGCACTGATTTAATTCTCATAATAACCCTATAAGGTAAATACTTATATTATCCTCATTTGAAAATCAGAAAAACTGTAGCTCAGAGAGAGTAACTGAGTAACTTGCTTTGGTTGCACAGCTAATATGTGGTATATTAAATCCAAACAGGCTGGGCGTGGTGGCTCACGCCTGTAATCCCAGTACTTTGGGAGGATGAGGCGGGTGGATCACCTGAGGTCGGGAGTTCGAGACCAGCCTGACCAACATGGAGAAACCCTGTCTTTACTAAAAATACAAAATTAGCTGGACGTGGTGGCGCATGCCTGTAATCCCAGCTACTCGGGAGGCTGAGGCAGGAGAATCACTTGAACCTGGTAGGCGGAGGTTGCGGTGAGCCGAGATGGCGCCATAGCTCTCCAACCTGGGCAACAAAAGTGAAACTCCGTCTCAAAAAAAAAAAAAAAAAAATCCAGGCATCCTGTCTCCAGAATTCCTGTTCTTAATCATTGTACACTGCTTCTCCTTCTTACCTCAACCCAGAACCTTCACATATGCTGCAGTTGGAGTTTTCTTTTGGCTGTAGTACTTCTGCCAGCCTTCCTCCCTAACACCTTTATCTAATTAATTACTACACCCCTTTCAGGTGTTTCACTCAAATATTATTTACCCAAGGAAACTTTCTCTGTTCTATCCACACACATGGTCAGGCCACTTTTTATATAGTTTCATAGGACCCTGTATGTTGTTTAAAAATCAGCTGAACATGCTGGGCGCAGTGGCTTATGCCTGTAATCCCAGCACTTTGGGAGGCTGAGGTGGGCGGATCATGAGGTCAGGAGTTCAAGACCAGTCTGACCAACGTGGTAAAACCCCATCTCTACTAAAAATACCAAAATTAGCCAGGCCTGGTGGCGTGCACCTGAAACCCCAGCTACTCGGGAAACTGAGACAGGAGAATCGCTTGAACCCGGGAGGCAGAGGTTATAGGACCTGAGATCGCGCCATTGCACTCCAAGTCTGAGCAACAGAGTGAGACTGTCTCAAAAAAAAAAAAATCAACCAAACACTATCTGATCATTGATTGGCTTGTTCCTTCCCTGCAAGATTGTAAGCTCCGAATGGGAAAGGACTCTGTTTTGCTCATGATTATTTGCCTGTATCCAAGATAATACCTGATACACAGTAGGCGCTCAATAATGATTTATCGAGTGAATAAGCATGTCAAGAGTTCAAAAGAATGGGAATGAATTTGAAAGACATTTAGGATGTAGTAGAATTTCAAGTATTTATAGATCAGTTAGATATGGGAAGATTGAAAGATGACTCCAGGGTTTGGGCAGTGATACCTTTAGTCTGGGTTGGAGGAGAAGAAGCCAGTTTTGTGCAGAAGAGATAAGTTCAGTTTGAGGCTTAGGTGTCTGTGGGACATCCACTTGGAGATGTCAGGTAGTCAGTTGGAAACGTGGGTCTTTCACTCAAGAGCTGAAAGCTGATGATGCAGACTTGGTTTATTCAGAAAATATGGAGCACCTGCCATGTCCCAGTTACTGTGAGTGCCAGAGATACAGCAGTGTACAAGACAGACAAAATCCTTGCTCTCATAGAGCTTGCATTTTACTGAGGGAAGGCAAAATAAAAAGTAAAATTTATGGTATGTCAAATGGTGATTGATAAGGCACATAGAGAAAAATAGGAGAAAGGAATAGGGAGTACAATGGGAAGGGTATTGTAATTTTAAATAGGGTGACTGGGGAAGGCCTCATTAACAAGGAGATGATTACAAAAAGACTTTAAGGAGGTGAAGGAATGAGCTATGTGCAAAGTGTTAGAGGAATAGTACAAGACCAGTTTGGCTTATCAGAGTGAGCAATGGTAATAAGGTAACGGTAGGGGAGGGCAAACTTGTAGGACCTTTTAGGTGATAGGATTCAGCCTTTTACCCTTAGTGAGATAGGAAACCAGTGGATGATGTTTGACTAGAGGAGTGACATGTTCTGACTTAAATTTTCAAACGATCACTGTTACTTTGTTGAGAATAAGCTGGGCCGGGCGCGGTGGCTCAAGCCTGTAATCCCAGCACTTTGGGAGGCCGAGACGGGCGGATCACGAGGTCAGGAGATCGAGACCATCCTGGCTAACACAGTGAAACCCCGTCTCTACTAAAAAATACAAAAAAAAAAAAACTTAGCCGGGCGAGGTGGCAGGCGCCTGTAGTCCCAGCTACTCGGGAGGCTGAGGCCGGAGAATGGCGTGAACCCGGAAGGCGGAGCTTGCAGTGAGCTGAGATCCGGCCACTGCACTCCAGCCTGGGTGACACAGCGAGACTCCGTCTCAAAAAAAAAAAAAAAAAAAAAAAAAAGAGAATAAGCTGTAGTGAGGCAAGGGCTGAAAAGTTTTGACAATAATCTGTATGAAAGAAAGACTAGAGTAGTAGCGTCTGCAGTGGTGAGAAGGGTTTGATTCTGGATATATTTTAAAGATAATGCTGATAGACTTTGCTGCTCATTGAGATCAGGAAGTGAATTAGCCTTTGATATAAGTGGAATGACAAGAGGCGCAAAGAAGGAATCTTAGTGAATATTTACAGGTTTGGGTGGAAGAAGAGCTAGCAAGGAGGCTGAGGAGAAGAGAATGAAAGAAAGAAGTGCCAAGACTTTGGCAGTTAATATTGGGCATAAATGAGAGACACTTGAGCTGGTATATTGGCCTACTGTTTACAAGCTGTGGTTTGTTTGTTTTTTGAGACAGTGTCTTGCTTTTTCTCCCAGGCTGGAGTGTAGTGGCATAATCAGGGGTCACTGCAGCCTCAGTCTTCCTGGACTCAAGTGATCCACCTCAGCCTCTGCTCCCACCCAGTAGGTGGGACTACAGGGGCACACCACCACACCTGAACTGTGTATTTTTTAATTTTCTGTAGAGACCGAGTCTCCCTGTGTTTTCCAGGCTGGCCTCAAACTCCTGGCTTTGAGCAATCCTCCCACCTCAGCCTCCCAAAGTGCTGGGATTACAGGCATGAGCCACCACATCTGGCCAAGCTGTGTGATATTTAAGCAAGTTATTGAATTTCTTTAAGCCTAATTGTAATACCAACCACTTAGGTTCCTTGTAAAGATTTTGAGTTCCTATCATATATGTTATAGGTGATATAAAACATTTCTGCCTTCAAAGAATTTACAAACTATACATTGACATAACATGAAAAAGATGATTTTTTTTTTTTTTTGAGACGGACTCTTGCTCTGTCACCCAGGCTGGAGTGCAATGACGTGGTCTCAGCTCACTGCAACCTCTGCCTCCTGGGCTTAAGCCCTTCTCCTCCTGCCTCAGCCTCCCGAGTAGCTGGGTTTACAGGTGCCTGCCACCACGCCCAGCTAATTTTTGTATTTTTAGTAGAGACAGGGTTTCACCATGTTGGCCAGGCTGGTCTTGAACTCTTGACCTCAGGTGATCCGCCCGCCTTGGCCTCCCAAAGTGCTGGGAATACAGGCGTGAGCCACCACGCCTAGCCAACATGAAAAATATTTCTGATAAAATATTTTAATCAAAATTTGGCCGGGTATGGTGGCTCACACCTGTAATCCCAGCCCTTTGAGAGGCCGAGGTGGGAAGATCACCTGAGGTCAGGAGTTCAAGACCAGCCTGACCAACATGGTGAAATCCCATCTCTTCTAAAAATACAAAATTAGCTTGGCATGGTGGTGCGTGCCTGTAATCCCAGCCACTCGGGAAGCTGAAGCAGGAGAATTGCTTGAACCAGAGAGACGGAGGTTGCAGTGAGCCAAGATTGTGCCACTGCACTCCAGCCTGAGTGACAAGGGCGAAACTGAGTCTCAAAAAAAAAAAAAAAAAAAAAATTCAAGATCAGTTAATTAGAAGAAATCACAGGGCAAGCTGGGCACGGTGTCTCATGCCTATAATCCTAACCAACACTTTGGGAGGCTGAGGCAGGAAGATCACTTGAGCCCAGGAGTTTAAGAACAGCCTGGGCAACATAGTAAGACCTCATCTCTACAGGAAATCAAAAAATTAGTTGGCTGTGGTGGCACACACCTGTGGTCCCAGCTGTATAGGAGGCTGAGGCAGGAGGATTGTTTGAGCCCCAGAGGTCAAGGCTGCAGTGAGCCATGATCACGCTGCTGCATTCCAGTCTGGGCAACAGAGCAAAACCCTGAGTCAAAATAAACATAAATAGAAATCACAGGGCAATGCATGATTAATGTCAAATGTATTATGGGGGTAAGTTGATATGTCCTTTCTCTGTGGGTTGGATAGGTAGAATAGAGAATGCTTTATTGACCTTGAAAAATAAGATTTAAAAATTTTTTTGAATGGGTAATCATGCACAAGTTCACAAAAGAGTATATGGTAAAAAATTTCTTTCCTACACTTTTCCCGAACTAGCTTCCTCTTCTCAGATTCAACCAGTGTCAACTTACGTGTTTCTTCTCCAGACATCTTGTTTATATACATTATACAGAGACATGTGTGTATTATTTTTTACATTAATGTTAGTGTCCTATATAGAACGTTCTATAACTTTTTTTTTTTTTTTTTTTTTTTTGGAGACAGGGTCTCCCCTCTGTCACCCAGACTGGAGTACAGTGGTGTGATCATGGCTTACTGTAGCCTCAACCTCCTGGACTCAAGTGATGCTCCTGCCTTAGCCTCCTGAGTAGCTAGGACTACAAGTGTGCACTACCATGCTCAGCGAGTTTTTTGTTTTTTGAGAGACAGGGTCTCACTGTGTTGCTCAGACTGGTCTTGAACTCCTAGGCTCAAGTGATCCTCCTTTGTTGACCTCCCAAAGTACTAGGATGACAGATGTGAACCACTATGCCTACCTAGCTGGTTTTTCTTTTGCTTATTTTCTTCTTGGGACAAGGTCTTGCTATGTTGCCCAGGCTGGAGTGCAGTGGCATGATCATGGCTCGTTGCAACCTCAGCCTCCCAGATCCAAGTGATCTTTCCACCTCAGCCACCTTAGTAGCTGGGACTGTAGGCACATGCGACTATGCTCGGCTGAATTTTTTTTTTTTTCTTCAGTAGCCTTACTGAGATGTAATTCATGTACCATACAATTCATTCAGTATACCTGTTAAAATATTTTTTGTTTGTTTTGAGACAGAGTCTCCCTTTGTCACCCAAGCTGGAGTGCAGTGGCATGATCTCAGCTCACTGCAGCCTTGATGACTTCTTGGACTCAGGCCATCCTCCAGCCTTAGCCCCTCCGGTAGCTGGGACTACAGGCGCATGCCACCATGCTTGCCTGTTTTTGTATTTTTTTTTTTTTTTTTTTTGAGACTGAGTCTGGCTCTGTCGCCCAGGCTGGAGTGCAGTGGCCAGATCTCAGCTCACTGCAAGCTCCGCCTCCCGGGTTTATGCCATTCTCCTGCCTCAGCCTCCGGAGTAGCTGGGACCACAGGCGCCCGCCACCTCGCCCGGCTAGTTTTTTGTATTTTTTAGTAGAGACGGGGTTTCACCGTGTTAGCCAGGATGGTCTCGATCTCCTGACCTTGTGATCCGCCCGTCTCAGCCTCCCAAAGTGCTGGGATTACAGGCTTGAGCCACCGCGCCTGGCTATGTTTTTGTATTTTTAGTAGAGATGGGGTTTCAACATGTTGCCCAGGCTGGTCTCGAACTCCTGGACTCAAGTGATCCTCCTACCTCCAGCCTCCCAAAGTGCTGGAGTCAAAACATTTCAAATCAAATCAAATCAATTTAGAAAAATGGAGTAAGATTTTGTGTTAGTCCTATTTTAAGTTTTAAAAGGTTTTAGTTCTGCTAATGTAATTGTGCTGAAATATGTGCAAAAAGAAATGACATCATTTTCAGCTATTTTATGTTTTTATTAATCTTTTCTTTCTTTCTTTGTTTCTTTGTTTCTTTCTTTCTTTCCTTCTTTCTTTCTTTCTTTCCTTCCTTCTTTCTTTCTTTCTTTTCTTTCTTTCTCTTTCTCTCTTTCTCTTTCTCTCTTTCCCTTCCTTCCTTCCTTCCGTCTGTCCTTCCTTCCTTCCTTCCGCCATCTTTCTTTGCCAGGTATCACTGTGTTGCCCAGGCTGGAGTACAATGCTGTGATCACAGTTATATAGCAGCCTTGACCTCCCAGGTTCAAGCGTTCCTCCCACCTCGGCTTCCCTAGTAGTTGGGACCACAGGCATGTGCTACCTTGTGTGACTAATTAAAAAAAATATTTTTTTTTTTTTTAGGAACAGGGTCTCACTCTATTGCCCAGGCTGTTCTTGAACTCCTGGGCTCAAAGCTGTCCTCCTGACTCAGCCTTCCAACGTGCAGGGACTACAGGCATGAGCCACCATGCCCAGCCTCTGTTTCCCTTTTAAAATAATGTCCTAGTATATGAGAAGAACTCACTGTATGACAAAAGAAGTCGTACAACGTTATATAAAAGCTGTATGTAGGCTGAGCGCAGTGGCTCACGCCTCCCTACAAATGATATATGTAAATGTTAAGTGATCTGTAAGTGCCGGGATTACATATGACTTTTATTTTTCTCTAAACTTTTCAGAATTTTCTAACTATTCTACAGTGAACATAATACTTTTATAACAAACTAACAAAAAATTTAAAGTGTAATTAAAATCAAATGACTTGTTCTCCAGGAAGTGGAAAGAAAATAAAGTATCAGCGTGAGAAAGAACAAGATTCTTTTAAAAAAAAAAAAATTTTTTTTGGAGACGGAGTCTTGCTCTGTCACCCAGGCTGAAATGCAGTGGTACGATCTCGGCTCACTGCAAGCTCTGCCTCCCAGGTTCACGATATTCTCCTGCCTCAGCCTCCCGAGTAGCTGGGACTACAGGTGCCCCCCATCACGCCCAGCTAATTTTTTTTTTTTAAAATTTTTTGTATTTTTAGTAGAGACAGGGTTTCACCATGCTAGCCAGGAAGGTTTCAATCTCTTGACCTCATGATCTGCCCGCCTCGGCCTCCCAAAGTGCTGGGATCACTCCCAAAGGCGTGAGCCACCGTTCCCGACCAAAAAAACTTTTTTTTTTTTAATAGAGATGGCATCTCATGGTGTTGCCCAGGCTGGTCTCAAACTTCTGGGTTCAGGTAGTCCTCCTGCCTTGGCCTCACAAGGGACTGGGATTGTAAGCATGAGCCACGGAAATCAAGATTCTTACTTAATAAAGGGACATTAAAGATGACTTATAATGTTATTTAAGGTATAGTTCACAGGCCTCTGCTGGTCCATGAACTAGCTGTTCCTGGTTAGTGGTGAAATAAATACAAAAATTGAGTGTAAGCTTTTAGAAAGTTTTATAGCAGTTTGATAGCACTGCGATATCCAAGTGTGTGCTCATTTTTGTAGTAATTGATTTTTATTGTTATAGCAAAAGTATTGCTCCATGACCTGATTGTAATGTTGTAAAAAGCAACCTTATCAGCCTATCTATGTAAAAGTACATTGAGCTGGGCACAGTGGTGTGTACCTGTAGTCCCAGCTGGAGTTTGGAGTGGGAGGATTAGTTGAGTTCAATAGTTTAAGTTCAGCCCGGGCAACATGGCGAGACCACTGTCTCTAAAAATAAATAAATAAAATAAAAATACATTAATTTGTGAAACTATGAAATCTGAGACCAGTGATTTAGTACTTAATAAATATAAAGCACTTACTAGCTGTCAGGCACTGTTCTAAATGCTTGATAGAATTTTTGATTTAAGGCCGGGCGTGGTGGCTCATGCCTGTAATCGCAACACTTTGGGAGGCCGAGGCAGGCGGATCACAAGGTCAGGAATTCGAGACCAGCCTGGCCGATGTGGTGAAACCCCATCTGTACTAAAAATACAAAAATTAGATGGGTACGGTGGCGTGCGCCTGTAGTCCCAGCTGCTCGGGAGGCTGAGGCAGGAGAATCGCTTGAACCCGGGGGGCAGAGGTTGCAGAAGCTGAGGTCGTGCCACTGCACTCCAGCCTGAGTGATATGGTGAGACTTCGTCTCATTAAAAAAACAAACAAAAAAATATATATGTATATATTTAGTAGAGATAGGGTTTCACCGTGCTAGCCAGGATGGTCTGGATCTCTTGACCTCATGATCCTCTTGACCTAATGATCCTCATTATATATATAAAAATATAGCCGGGCGCGGTGGCTCAAGCCTGTAATCCCAGCACTTTGGGAGGCTGAGACGGGCGGATCACGAGGTCAGGAGATCGAGACCATCCTGGCTAACACGGTGAAACCCCGTCTCTACTAAAAAAAAATACAAAAAAACTAGCCGGGCGAGGTGGCGGGCGCCTGTAGTCCCAGCTACTCGGGAGGCTGAGGCAGGAGAATGGTGTGAACCCAGGAGGCGGAGCTTGCGGTGAGCCGAGATCGCGCCACTGCACTCCAGCCTGGGTGACAGAGCGAGACTCCGTCTCAAAAAAAAAAAAAAATTTTTTTTTTTTAACTTAATCTTCATAACAACCCTATGAAATAGGTACTGTTATTGTTCCTATTTCACAAGTAAGGAAACTGAGGCACAGAGAGGTGAAGTTATTCATATAAGGTTGCAAGTAGTAAAATTGGAATTCTAACCTAAGTAGTCTGGCTTCAGAGTCTATGCTCTCCAGTCACTCTGCAGTCATTTTTTTTTTTTTAAACAGGCTAAAGCCTTAAAAGTAATTTTTTTTTTTTTGAGACATAATTTCGTTCTTGGCATCCAGGCTGGAGCGCAATGGCGCGATCTCAGCTCCCTGCAACCTCTGCGCCCCAGGTTCAAGCCGTTCTCCTGCCTCAGCCTCCTGAATAGCTGGGATTACAGGCATGCGCCACCATGCCTGACTAGTTTTGTATTTTATATTTTAATTTTTATTTATTTTTTTGAGACAGTCTCACTCTTTCACCTGCTGGAGTGCAATGGCACGATTTCGGCTCACTGCAACCTCCGCCTCCTGGGTTTAAGCAATTCTATTGCCTCAGCCTCCTGAATAGCTGGGATTATAGGTGCCTGCCACCACGCCCAGCTAATATTTGTATTTTTAGTAGAGACAGAGTTTCACCATGTTGACCAAGTTGGTCTTGAACTCCTGACTTCAGTTGATCTGCCCACCTAGGCGCCCCAAAGTGCTGGGGTTATAGGCGTGAGCCACCGCACCCAGCCTAGTTTTGTATTTTTAGTAGAGATGGGGTTTCACCATGTTAGCTAGGCTGCTGTTGAACTCCTGACCTCAGATGATCTGCCCGCCTTGGCCTCCCAAAGTGCTGTAACAGGCGTGAGCCACTGTCCCCGGCCTAAAAATAATTTTTAATGGATGGTTACCTACGATGTTCCTCAGTAGAGGTTGCTTTCGGCTTGTTGGGTTGGGCACTTCTGTTCGTAACATCCCCTCCTGCCTGCCCCACTCACTAAATGCTTTACCAGTCATTGTGATATATTTTAAAAATAGAAAAAACTCTCCACTCTTCATTATGAAATGTTCCCCTGGCTGAAAAATGTAGAGATGCAGGGAATACTCTATAGTTGTAAAATTTTTTGTCTATAGGAATCTGCCTTCTAGCTTCTGATTGGTCATAGATCTGTGCTTCAAAACAAAAAAGGTCATCTTTCAGACCAGACATCTATCTGTGTGTTGATCTGCATATAGAATTTCTGGAGCCTTTCTTTCCTGCTTGTTCTCCTGGGTCAGCATGTCATTGTGCTTCATAAAATAAGAATATAGAGCCCAGTAAGGCCATTACATCATTTATTATGGAGTCTATATTTCAGTTACCTATGACTTACAGGTAGCAAATCATGCTGTTAACCTTCTTTGTCTAAAATTCTGAGGTCTTTATCCTTTGAGTTACTATTGAGCCAATCCTCACTTATCCAGTTTTTGCATAACTTAAGTTTTGAATCTAAGTGTAGGAATTTATATGTATACCTTATTCCTTCTAAATTGAGTCTTTGTTTTGGCTTATTATTAGTCCTGAAGAAGTGTTTTTTTTTTTTTCTTTTTTCTGTTTCTGTGGTGTTTTTTAAGCTTAGTTATGTCCGTAATACATCAATTCTCCTCCTCCTATTGTCTGTAAAATTGATGAACATAGCTTTTATATCTTTAGATAAGTTACTGATTTTAAAATCTTCAGCAGAACTCTAGGGTATGCCATTAGATATTTCTTCTCATTTTGACATAGATCCTTTAATCAGTTCATTGTTGACATTAGCTAATGTATCTACTTGATTCTACGGTGGTTACATCTGTATGCATGTATATGGTAGATTGTAATAAAGGATCTGGGATAATAAGTGGTAAGGAGAATCTGCTTTTAGATCATTGGATTTTCTGCTTGAAGGTTCATTCTTCCAATATGCTGGCTGCCACAGTAATCTTTGGAATAAAACCTTTTTCCCCCTTAGAATATTTAGAAATAACTAGAGATTTGTGACAGTTAGTAGGTATGCAACTTAGGCAGTTCCTCTTGTGTACTGAATATCATTAGAGGAAAATGGATCATCGTTGTGGACCTAGAGTCTTGGTAGAATTAATGGCAGTAATTTGGGATGGAACTTTGTTTTCTTTTTTTCTTTTCCTTGTGGGAACTACCGTTTTATTCACTGGTGTTCATCTGTTAACTAAGGAAAAGTTTTATTTTTTTCCCCTCAGCTTGCTGAACTAAAGCAAGAATGTCTTGCTCGTGGTTTGGAGACCAAGGGAATAAAGCAAGATCTTATCCACAGACTCCAGGCATATCTTGAAGAACATGGTGAGTACTTTGTGGAGGCAGAGTGATGTGAGTGAGGGGATTTTCAGGCTTTGACACTGAAAATATTTCTTTTTTTTTTTTTTAAGTCATTAGTGATGTAAGCTCTTAATTAACGGCATCAAGAAAACTCTTTTTTTTTTTGAGGTGGAGTCTCGCTCTGTTGCCCAGGCTGGAGTGTAGTGACGCAGTCTCAGCTCACTGCAACCTCCGTCTTCCGGGTTCAACCAATTCTCCTGTCTCAGCCTCCCGAGCAGCTGGAACTACAGGCGCACGCCACCACGCCTGGCTGATTTTTGTATTTTTAGTAGAGACGGGGGTTCACCATATTGGTCGGACTGGTCTAGAACTCCTGACTTCAGGGGATCCACCCGCCTCGGCCTTCCAAAGTGCTGGGATTACAGGCGTGAGCCACCGTGCCTGGCCATCTTGTACAACCTTCATCTCAGGTTGTACAAGTCCCCTCTCTAATTTTTATTTACTTATTCCCTTTTATTTCCATTCCTCGTTTCACTTCCTCCCCAACCCATTTAGGCACCCATTCTAATGTGTTTGAATGTATTTTTTTGGTCTTTTTCATGATAAAACATATAGTGTTGTTTCGTAGAATGTTTTCATTTATATAATTGGTAATTATATAACTGGCCATAGCCTTGCTTTATTTCTCATTTCATTCACTAAGTGTTGTGTTTTTTTTAAATGTGTCCGTGTGGAATGTGACTGTGTAGTTATCTAGTCTGTTGATTCTAATTCCTGCATAGCATTCCATGATGGATAACCACACATTTTACTTAATTCACTCGGTGACAGAAACATATTGCCACCAAGCCTCTGCTACTACAAGTGATACTAATTATAGTATACTATATGTATATAATAGTATATAGTATATATTATGCTATGGGTTGAATATTATATATTTGAAATACTTGAGACCAGAAATGTTTCAGTTTTTAGATTTTTTTTGGATTTTGGAATATTTGTGTATATATGTAATGAGGTATTTTGGGGGTGAGATGCAAGCCTAAACACAAAATTCATTTGTTTCTTATCCATATATTTGAAAGTAGTTTTACACAGTATTTAAAATAATTTTGTACATGAAACAAAGTTTTGACTGTGACCCATCGCATGAGGTTAGGTGTGGGGTTTTCCACTTGTGGGGTTGTATCAGCCTTCAGAAAGTTTTAGATTTAGAAGCATTTTAGGTTTTGAATTTTCAGATTGGCGATGCTTGACCTGTAGGATATAGTATACTATATTCTGTATACTAATAATATATAGTATATTATTATGAACTACTTATTTCATGCTTTTAAGTTCCTGTGAAAGTTTTTTTGGGGTATATGCCCAAGAGTGGTATTTCTAATTAATATTCATACATATATACTTAATGTGACTAAGGACTCCCAAATTGTTTTCCAGAATTGCTCTATAGATCTACAGTCTCATTACTAGTACATAAGGGTTCTTGTATCTCCACAAACCTAAACTTGGCACTGTCCTATCAAGTGGCCTAAGTTTTGCTAATTTGTTGGCTGTTTTATGTTCTCCATGAAAAAAGTTTAAACATTTCACAATTCTTTTGTTTCTTCTTTGCCCATTTTTCTATTGAGGTTCCCATAATTTGCTTGTTGGTTTGCAGGCATTTCTTTTATATCCTAATAACTATTCTTTTGTTGGTTTTAGGCACAAATATCTTCTTTGGCTGTGCAGGGTGGTTCATGCCTGTAACTCAGCACTTTGGGAGGCTAAGGTGGTATGACCTCTTGAGGCCAGGAGTTTGAGACCAGTCTGGACAGCATAGTGAGATCCATCTCTAAGAAAAATAATAGAATTAGCTGGGTGTAGTGATGTGCACTTATAGTCCTACCTACTTGGGAGGCTAAGGCAGGAGAATCCCTTGAGCCCAGGACGTGGAGGCTGCAGGGAGCTGTGATTGTGCCACTGCACTTCAGTCTGGGCGATAGAGTAAGACTCTGTCTCAACAGAAACAAATATCTTGTCATTTGTCTTTTAACTTTCTTTGTGCTATCCTTAAGTAGAAGTACTTAGTTTTGAAATATGTTCAGTTTTTCACCTCTTACTTTTGCTTCTGAGTTGTTTTTCTTTTAAACAAATCTTTCCCCACCACTAAATCTCAAAGATACTTTTCCACATTACTTTTTTTGTTTGTTTATTTTTCAAGACTGGGTCTTGCTCTGTCACCCAGGCTGGAGTGCAGTGACATCATCTCAGCTCACTGCAACCTCTGCTTTCCAGGTTCAAGTAATGTTCTCACTTCAGCCTCCCTAGTAGCTAAGACTATAGGCACACACCCCCACACCCAGCTACTTTTTAAATATTTTTTGTAAAGACGGGGTTTCACTGTGTTCCCCAAGCTGGTCGCTTGAACTCCTGGGTTCAAGGATCCACCTGCCTCTGCCTCCCAGATTTGTGGGATTACAGAGAGCCACGGTGCCTGACCCCACATTACTTTTAAAATTAAAATTAATTCTCTAGTTTGACTTCACATTTAGTTCTTCAGTCCAACTGGAGTTCACATTTGTAATTAATGTTAGGTAGAGATCTGGTTTTGTCTTCTCCAGATGTAGCAGATTTTATGTGCATCAATTTCTGCCTTCACTATTGGATTTTTTGGGGGAAAGCAAAGTGATTATAATTTTAACCTTGGTAAGTGATCAAGATGGTTTTGTAGCAGGGCTTGACCTGAATATTTTAATATTCTTTAGCTGAAGAGGAGGCAAATGAAGAAGATGTACTGGGAGATGAAACAGAGGTGAGTTGGATAGAGTAAGGTTAGTCTCTGGTCTGGTAATATGACACTGCTTTGGCCACATTGCTTTAACATCAGTCACTGGAAGACTTAGATATAAATTTATTAGGGGAGCATAAGATGGGTATGAAGGTTCTGAGAGACTGGTTTATTTTGGAGTTCTGATGTTCTTCTATTTATAGATATTTATTGTTTAGATTTATGTTAACCACCTTGTTTCATTTGGTTTTAGGAAGAAGAAACAAAGCCCATTGAGCTGCCTGTCAAAGAGGAAGAACCCCCTGAAAAAACTGTTGATGTGTAATTATCTCTTTTTTATAATCTGAGTACAGAGCAGGCAGCTCTTTTTTTTATTGTGTTTAATGTTTAACTCTGTTTACCTCTTACATGTTCCCATTGGCCTTTTCATTTCTGATTAGGTCATTTTTTGTTTTTTAGAAGGGACTACTTCAAAGTACTTGGTCCCAGTGAAACAAAGCAAATTGTCTCTGAGTTATGTAATAGGTAATTAGGACAAGGCGACTTCAAGCCCAGACATAGTTTAATTCTCCTAGCCTTTGTTGTTCTTTTGTAGGGTCACTATAATAGATTATTCTGTTACTCTATAGAGAATCTGTACAATTCTGTATACAGTGTAAAACTGTATAAACTCTGTTAACTCTTTTTTTTTTTTTTTTTTGAGACAGGATCTCACTCTGTTGCCCAGACTGGAGTGCAGTGGCGCGATCTCGGCTCACTGTAACCTCCGCTTCCCAGGCTCAAGCAATTCTCCTGCCTCAGCCTCCCAAATAGCTGGGATTATAGGCATGCGCCACTACTGCCCGACTAGTTTTTGTATTTTTAGTAGAGACAGGGTTTTACCATGTTGGCCAGGCTGGTCTTGAACTCCTGACCTCAAATGATCTATCTACCTTGGCCTCCCTAAGTGCTGGGATTACAGGTGTGAGCCACCATGCCCAGCCCATTCTCTTAACTGTTTATAAGAGTTTTGCACTTTTCTGTAAAAGTGTAAAACTTAGGCCAGGCACGGTGGCGCATGCTTGTAATCCCAGCACTTTGGGAGGCCGAGGCATGTGGATCACGAGGTCAGGAGTTCAAGACCAGCCTGGCCAAGATGGTGAAACCCTGTCTGTACTAAAAACACAAAAATTAGCTGGGCATGGTGGTGGGCACCTGTAACCCCAGCTACTCAGGAAGCTGAGTCAGGAGAATTACTTGAACCTGGGAGGTAGAGGTTGCAGTGAGCTGAGACTGTGCTACTGCACTCCAGTCTGGGAGCCAGAGCTGTCTCAAAAAAAAAAAGTGTGAAACTGTATATAAGGAGTTTTGTAAGGGAGGAAGGTGTTGGGTAGAGGTTATGTTTCTGAAGTAGCACTCTGTTCTCTCTTGCTTTCTGATCTACAGTGGAGGAGGGGAGGACAAAGTGCTAGAATGGAAAGTAGATCTTGATTTATTTAAACTGTTCCACAAGGGTGATACTAAACATCTTTAATTTGGGACTTTTTCCACAAATATCTGGTCATTTTGTGTATTACAGCACATTAAGAACAGTTGAGTCGGGCTGGGTGCGGTGGCTCACACCTGTAATCTCAGCACTTTGGGAGGCCGAGGCGGGCGGATCACGAGGTCAGGAGATCAGGAGGGCGAACACGGTGAAACCCCATCTCTACTAAAAATAAAAAAAAAAAAAATTAGCTGGGCATGGTGGCGGGCGCCTGTAGTCCCGGCTGCTCGGAGGCTGAGGCAGGAGAATGGCGTGAGCCCGGAAGGCGGAGGTTGCAGTGAGCCGAGATCGCGCCACTGTACTCCAGCCTGGGCAACAGAGCGAGACTACGTCTCAAAAAAAAAAAAAAAAAACAGTTGAGTCCTAAACTTTTAACATTTTTGTTCCTCATAGCTGTGTCAGTGCATTTAATTATAAAAGGCAATATATTTACAAGTAAAAAGTCAGTACATAGCGGAGTATATCAATTAAAAATTAAGTACTCTTTGTATCCATTCTCATCTGACTTTACTGAGGTTTTTAGAACAGTACATACTTTTGGAAGATTTTATATGGGTCTGCGTGTGTTTATGTGCATGCGTATGTATGTGTATATATAGATACACCTGTACACACACTATATACACTCTTGATTTTTTTCATATCTGGAAGTTTTTTATATCATTTTCTTATGTAAGTGTTAGTTATACGCTAGGCATTGTTCTTAAGAGTTATATGCTAGGCATTGTTCTAAATGTTTTACAAATACTTTCATTTTATCCTCAGTAGACCCTATGAAGCCAGGATAATTATCCTAGAAGTGGTCTCTTTTTTGTTTAGCTTGTCATTATGGGAAATTACAAGTATATACAAAAGTTCAACTAGTATAATAGACTCTCATCTACCTATCACCCACATTTACTAGTTATCAACTTAGAACCTTGTTTTTTCTAGCATTTAATAGTATTCCATTCTGTGGATAAACAGTAATTTATTTCACCAGTGTTCTGTTGATGGACATTTAGATTATTCATAAAAGAAAAAAAAATGTAGTTCTGCATGTCCTTTTCTAATTATTTATACTCGCAAGTATACCCGTAGGGTAAATTCCTAGCAGTGGATTTGCTGCATCACAGAGGATGTACATTTAACATCTTGATAGATTTTTGTCAAATATCCCTTTATATATTTTTGAGCCAGGGACTCTTATCCAGGCTGGAGTGCAGTGGAACAATCTTGGCTCACTGCAACCTCCTTTTCCCAGCTCAAGCAGTCCTCCAGCTTCAGCCTCCCGAGTAGCTGGGACTATAGGCATGAGCCACTACGCCCGGCTCTTTTTTGTATTTTTTGTAGAGATAGGGTTTTGCTGTGTTTGCCAGGCTGGTCTCGAACTCCTGAGCTCAAAGCAATCCACCTGCCTTGGCCTGCCAAACTGCTGGGATTACAGGTGTGAGCCACCATGCCCAGCCTATCAAATATTACTTTCTAAAGCCATTTAGTTATCTTTCCATCATAAGATGTTTATGATTAGATATAGTGCCTTGAAAAAATGACTTTGTGAGATAGTTTTAAAATAGAAATGTTACGGGAATTTCTGGAACAAGAAAGAAGATCAAGTGAATACCATCATAATTGGCTTGTGTGGGTTAAAAAATAGAGGTTCAAAAGTTTGAAATTCATTATTCATAGAATATTTAAAATGAGCATTCTGTTCAGGGGGTTTTAATTCTATTAATGAATTTTGAAGCTAGGAAATTGAAGTGGGTGGGGTGATCATTTTGATTTTTAGAAGATAGTTGTGGTTAGACTGAAGTATGTACAAAAAGATTCTGGGTCTCTGTATTTCTGAGAATGTTGTTTATGTGATTGGGTAGGAGAGAAATTTCTCAGTGAAGAGTGGAAATTTTCCATGCATTTGATGTTTGTTTATTGCGCTTGAGTTTAGTTATACCTAAGGGAATTGGAATAGAATGGAAGGAAACTTCCCTTCTGGGGTTCCCTTTCTGCCATGAGGTGCACTGCATTGACTGTACTTCAGAGTGGGAATAGGGAGGAAGCCATTGCAGTTGGGTTAATGGAGAGTACTGCTTTCTTGATGGCATTGTATTTCAAGTAAAACATTAAACTTCTTTGGCCTTCTGTGCCTAAATTATAAGACAAGGTTAGGGAAGGATGGCAAGGAAATCTGAATTGTTTAGAAATTTCTTTAAACATCAGAATAGTCAGGGCTAGTTTAGATTCTTTGACTATTTAAAAGGAGATCCCTTTCTTCATCTTTGGCCTGAGGTTCTCCAAAAATGTATCTGTTTCTAGTTTGATTCCCCACCCCCAACCAGCTAAAGCAGTTACATATTGTAGGACTTTGTTATGGTCAGCAGGGGGCACCCATTGCTTGTCTAGGGATTTCCAATAAAAGGGTGGAAGAGAGTACTTGTTCCAGAATTGCTTCCTCTGAAAATGTCATTAAACCATTACTACCTTTCAGGGCATCAAATGGGAAAAGTGTCCGGGATATTGGAACAAAAGCTGCCCATGTCTCTAAATGAGGGACCTTAATGAGACTGGTTATGACCCACAGTTTTATGGGAGTTGTTTGGTGGAGGGTTAATGCCCTTCCATTTATCCTGGGTACTTCCGAACTTTGTCTCCCGCCCCTATGGTCCCCCCTCTTTTGTTTTCTCTTAAACCTTTGACCAGTAACATGCCATGTTTTCCTAATTCAAACTCCCCTTAGACTTTTTTCTTCCTACCTTCTTTGGCATTTTTATTTGTTCCACTTTGTTCCAACTAGAGCTACATTCCTCATGGGAGAAATAAGGGATTTTTAAAAGAAGGAAACCAGACCTTGTAGAGTACTTAATTGTTGTGATGAATATTGGGAGCTGGTGCTTAAAGGAGGATTGGAGGGTTACTCATTAGTTCAAAAGTAAATTAAAGGCTGGGCTTGGTGGCTGACGCCTGTAATCCCAGCACTCTGGGAGGCTGAGGCAGGTGGATCACTTGAGGCCAGTTCGTAACTAGCCTGGCCAACATGGTGAAACCCTATCTTTACTAAAAATACAAAAATTAGCTGGGTGTGGTGGCAGGCGCCTGTGATTCCAGCTACTTGGGAGGTTGAGGCAGGAGAACCTCTTGAACCCAGGAGGTGGAGGTTGCAGTGAGCTGAGATTGCACCGTTGCACTCCAGCCTGGGTGACAAGAGCAAAACTCCGTCTCAGAAAAAAAAAAAGTAAATTAAAAAGTTCCTAAAAGCAAATGAGATGGTTTCTGGTGTCCTTTGAGTGTTTCCCTTCAGCCCAGTGTATTTAACCAGACTTCTTTCCTTATTTCTTTATTGTACTTTAGCTAAAGAAGATTAGTTTGTTATTTGAACTCTTTCTTCTCAATAGATGACAGTTAAAGGAACCAAAGCTCTAGTGAACTTCATGTTTCTTTGGCATAAGGGGTGGCAGAGAGATAATAGGGCAGAGATAATTCAAGTGAATTCTTACACATTTCTGAGGTTGTGGTTTAGAATATCAGTTTTCTCATTTTAAAAGATCTCTTTCTTTTCTAGGGCAGCAGAGAAGAAAGTGGTGAAAATTACATCTGAAATACCACAGACTGAGGTAGGTATTCTGTTCCCTAGTAGAACAGTCTCTACACTTCTGTCTCCCTCTTACCCTTTATTATATCTGCATCATCCTCTAAAATTTATTCACAGGCAGAAAATCAGTATTGACAGATTTTGGTGTTGAAACGTTTCACTGCCAACTGCTCTTTGGAAAATATTTGGCTGGCATAGGGTAGTCTTTCTTGAAGCTGTAGTCTTTTTATATGTAACACTATTGTCTTAACAGTGACTCTCTTTGAGATGTTTACAAACCTAGGATTAGAATTTGGGAGGATTGTACTTTGAAAATGTATTGGTAGATGTGACTCTTATGTTGCTACCGGCCAGTAGCTGAGATTGAAATTCCACTGGTTTCTGTGGGGTAGGACTGTGAAACCAGGTTCCAGTTGAGATCTTGTGTTCAGTGTCATACTTGCAAAGTAGAGAATTATTAAACTCTTTTAGAATGGCATAAAACAATGCTGCCTCATTTCTAACTGAAAGAATGCCATTAGTGTTGGAACCAAGCTATTCCTTTGATCACTTTTCAAAGGTCAGCCAAACATAGCTTTTGACTTCTTGGCTTCATGTATAATGTAGGTTTTACTTTATTTCTCCCTTTTGTTTTTGAGGATATGTAATAATAGTCTTTTTGTGTTTGCTTTCTGGGAAGGGCTGTTAAGTCCTAGTATGGACACAACCTGCTATCTTCTAGGATTGTCAGTATTTTCAGTTTGGACCCTAAGAAATTACTTCTGATGTTTTTAAGATACCTTCTTTTGGCTGGGCGGGGTGGCTCACGCCTGTAATCCCAGCAGTTTGGGAGGCTGAGGTGGACAGTTCACTTGAAGTCAGGAGTTCGAGATCAGCCTGGCCATCATGGTGAAATCTCATTTCTACTAAAAGCACAAAAATTAGCTGGGCACAGTGGCACAGTCCTCTAATCCCAGTTACTCGGGAGACTGAGCCACGAGAATTGCTTGAACCCAGGAGGCTGAGGTTGCAGTGAGCTGAGATCATGCCACTGTACTCCAGCCTGGGGGACAGAGTGAGACTTTTAAAAAAAATTTTTTTATTTTTATTATTTTTATTTTTTTAAAGATACCTACCTCTGACTAACTTTCTTAAACCATAAATTGACTTCTTTTTTCTTCCTTTTTTTTTTTTTGGTCTATTTTTACTTAGAGAATGCAGAAGAGGGCTGAACGATTCAATGTACCTGTGAGCTTGGAGAGTAAGAAAGCTGCTCGGGCAGCTAGGTGAGTGTCCCCAGCCTTTTGGGCCTGCGATAGTGATGTTGTAAAGGTGAAGATATGTGATCCTAGGTTTCTGATATAATTGTTGATTTAAGTAGAATAGAGGCTTGCTGAAGGATATGAACACTTTTTTGACCCTATTCAGAACGTATCTACTGGTTTGGTTATAGTAGCTATAAATTGGGCTTTATTGAGAAGGGTTTTTGTAACAGTTAAAGCCAGGAACTGACTACTACTACTAATTCTGATAAGGCTTCCTCTTAGCTTAATCTCTGGACTTGGTAAGAGGGAGAGTAAACTGAACCTCTTTCATGGGGTTGTTAGAATTAGCTAATGATTGCAAGACTTGAGATCACAAGCAAGAAGTGTCATATGTATACTTGACACGGAGACAGACAACCAGGAGTGTGAACAGCTTCCTAAAATTTAGTTTGTTTTTCCTTCTTCAGGTTTGGGATTTCTTCAGTTCCAACAAAAGGTAAGAGTACAGAGATACTTCTGAGAAAGTTACCCTTTTATTCTTTCTTTTCTGGTATAACAGGTTTCATTTCTCCAAAATAAGGTAAATTTGCTAGCTGTAGAAACTCTTAAGAGATTATAGCATTCTGGCCGGGCGCGGTGGCTCAAGCCTGTAATCCCAGCACTTTGGGAGGCCGAGACGGGCGGATCACGAGGTCAGGAGATCGAGACCATCCTGGCTAACACGGTGAAACCCCGTCTCTACTAAAAATACAAAAAACTAGCCGGGTGAGGTGGCGGGCGCCCGTAGTCCCAGCTACTCGGGAGGCTGAGGCAGGAGAATGACGTAAACCTGGGAGGCGGAGCTTGCAGTGACCTGAGATCCGGCCACTGCACTCCAGCCTGGGGGACAGAGCTAGACTCCGTCTCAAAAAAAAAAAAAAAAGAAAAAAAAAAAAGAACTATAGAGTAACTCTACAATAATGGAATTTGGGAACATTTAAAAGGAAGCATTGTTTTTTGAATGAAATCCTGAAAAGTTTGAAGTAAATAATTATTGGTTAGGTTCTTGGTGATAATTTCAGGACAGAAAATTTGCCTTAAGGAAGCATAATTTCTTTTTATTTTTTTTTGAGATGGAGTCTTACTCTGTTGCCCAGACTGGAGCGCAGTGGCACCATCTTAGCTCAGTACAGCCTCTGCCTCCTGGGTTCAAGCAATTCTCCTGTCTCAGCCTCCTGAGTAGCTGGGACTACAGGCGCATGCCACCACGCCCTGCTAATTTTTGTTTTTTTAGTAGAGATGGGATTTCACCATATTGGTCAGGCTGGTCTAGAACGCCTGACTTCAGGTGATCCACCTGCCTTGGCCTCCCAAAGTGCTGGGATTACAGGCGTGAGCCACTGCACCCGGCCCAGGAGCCAAAGTTTCAACTCGTGATAGTAGTTCTTGTTTGTCCAGATGTGATCTCTTTTTTAAGAGCTTTAGAGAGATGCAATTTATATGACGTAACAATTCATCCATTTAAAGGTATATAATTCATTATTCCATAGTATATTCACAGGGTTGTGCAGCCATCATCACCGTGCTTATCACCCCAAAAAGAAACTGTGCCCATTAGCAGGTATCCTCCATTACCTCTCCCTGCCCAGCCCTAAGCAGCCGCTTAGTTTTTTTCTCCGTGGAAATTTGCCTTCATATGAATGAATTCATATAGTATATTGTCTTTAGTGACTGGATTCTTTCACTTAGCATAGTTTTCAAGGTTCACTTATGTTGTAGCATGTATCTCTATTCATTTTTATTATTTAATAATATTCCATTGTATGGATATACTATACTTAATTTAGCCAGTCATCAAGCTGATGGGTGTTTTTCTTTAACTTTTTGTCTAATATGAATAATGCTGCTGTGAACATTTATGTACAAGTTTTTGTGTAATTATATGTTTTCGTTTTCTCTTGGCTGTATACTAGCAGTGGAATTGTGGGATCATGCGTAACTGTATTTACCTTTTGAGGAACTGCCAAACTGTTTTCCAGAGCAGCTGTACCGTTTTATGTTCCTGCTAGCAGTTAATGCAGACATGATTGCTAGATGGAATTTCTGCCTTTTCTTTGTCATCATAGGATAAAGGGGGTGTGTCCTGTATACAGTTTTTATGTTGCCTAATTTGACTTGAAGACTGTCAGCTTTTATGACTTTTAAAAATATTAAATAAAATTTTGTTTACTTCCTTAGGTCTGTCATCTGATAACAAACCTATGGTAAGAAATCTTTTTTTATTTCTTACACACCCAGATCTTAATTCTGTATAGCTAACTTTAGAGACTCCTCACCAGATTAGAAGAAACTCTGAGAACATTAATTTGTTGACTGTTTTCAGTATAATGTTATATGTCCTGAATTTAAAAAATTGTTGGAGATACTGAGAGGTCAGGAAAATTGTCACATGTTCAGTTACTGCAGACGTCTTTCTTCCTACCACTCTTTTCGAAAGTAAGAATAGATTTTGTTAGCTAGAGAACAACCCGTGTATGTAACTCTTTGTTTTATGGTACTGAATCTTTGTCCAATGGCCTTAGATAATGTCTAATTCATAATTACCACAAGAGAATCTATGGAAGCAATTTAGGAGTTCTGTTTGTAGATAGTGCTTTTTTTTTTTTTTTTTTTAATTTTTTAAATACTATCCATGAAATGTGAAATCATAGTAAAGACTGGTAGAATAAAATGGCTTTCTGGACCATTGTTACTAGTCAGCATATTTTAAGAATGGTAACGAATACTGTGGTGAAATAGAATCACCTTTATGAAATCCTGCTTTAGGGGTTGCTGCTTAATATTGTAAGTTAAGATTTAATATTATTAATGAAAATTTCCTATTCTTTTTTTTTTTTTTAAGATGGAGTTTCATTCTTGTTGCCCAGGCTGGAGTGCAATGGTGCAGTCTCAGCTTACTACAACCTCTGCCTCCTAGGTTCAAGGAATTATTCTGCCTCAGCCTCCCAAGTAGCTGGGATTACAGGTGCCCCCCCACCATGCCTGGCTAATTTTTGTATTTTTAGTAGAGACGGGGTTTCGCCATGTTGGCCAGGCTGGTCTCGAACTCCTGACCTCAGGTGATCTGCCCACCTGAGCCTCCCAAACTGCTGGGATTACAGGCATGAGCCGTCGCACCGGCCCTAAATAATTCTTACAATAGTAACGAGTCCATGTACCAAGGTTTCCAAGAAAGAGGAGGGAAGAGAATCGAGTGGGTAGTGGTTATAGATTGTCTTCTGAAAAAGGTGCTTCTGTGATGGTTTCTCTTTGCTTGGAGATAGATTTAAGAAATACTTGCAGAGACGATATGAGAATTAATGATTTTGGATTGAGAATGGTAGACTTGTTTGGAGGTGATGATTTAGACATGTGTTTGCTTTCTCCAGCAGTGTTTGCCTTCCCTTGATCTTAAGCCCTCCTTAGGCTATTGACACCTGTGATAAATGCAGGAGGCAGGACTGAATGTTTCACTGCATTCCAGAGGATGCCTTTTAATAATCAGTGGACTGGATGGTTGCTGCTTAGTTTTCTTATTTTTCTCATAGGGTATCTTTGATGTTATAGGCTTGTTTGAACTCTTAGCTTCAGACTATAGTTTCTGCATTTTTTGTTTTCTGTTTTGATTTTTTAAAACTGTGTTTTTCCCCCATGTTTTTATAGGTTAACTTGGATAAGCTGAAGGAAAGAGCTCAAAGATTTGGTTTGAATGTCTCTTCAATCTCCAGAAAGGTAATGTAGGTTCGATGGAAGTAATGTTTTCGTGACATTAGAGCAGCTTATGGGAACTACATAGTCTGGAAATGACCCTCCTGAGAATGTAACTGGCTACAAAGCATTTCATTTCACATACTCGTTTGACTGTCACCTCCTCTCGCTGGCTCTTGATTATATTATAGGAATTATTTCACAAGCCGATTGCTTTTTCCCGTGGATTGTTTTCATAGCTTTCACCCAGGCTGCTAGAGCATGGTCTATATTTCTTTTCTTTCTTTTTTTTTTTTCCTTTGAGACAGGGTCATTCTGTTGCCGGACTGGAGTGCAGTGGTGTGATCATGGCTCACTGCAGGCTTGACCTCCTTGGGCTCAGGTGATCCTCCCATGTCAGCCTCTCACGTAGCTAAAACTGCGGCGCGTGCCACCATGCCCAGCTAATTTTTTTCTATTTTTGGTAGAGATGAGATTTTGCTATGTTACACAAGCTGGTCTCGAACTCCTCGGCCTAAGGGATCCACCCACTTCTGCCTCCCAGAGTGCTGGGATTACAGGCGTGAGCCATTGCACCCAGCCTGAGTATGGTCTATATTTCTGTTGGTTAAGATGTTGAATTCAGTGAAGTTAAAACTTATTACAACTACTTTAACTTTGATAATAGGCATAATGGGAATTAAATAATCAGGAGAAGATAGTCTTGTTTTTAGGTCAGAAGTACTTAGAAATAAAACTTGGAGGATTGGTGGAACAAAAATAAAAAAGTTAACTCATTCTTTATGCCCCTCTGCTAACTGATGTTATTTACTTTATTAAGCAAGATGACTTTGTTTACTTCATGCTGTGTGGGATGATTGGTTCCCCAGGGCATAGTTGCCTTTGTAGTTTTGCTAGGCACATTGGATAAAATGATAAGGATTTTTCTATTTGCCTAGAGCAGGTGATCTCTTAATCTTTGTTGTTTAGAACAGGAACATGTTTCTTGGTTGTCAAAGTGGTGGCAGGGTATTTGAAACCAGAAAAACCATCATCTAAGAAAAAAATCGGCCGGGCATGGTGGCTCACACCTGTAATCCTAGCACTTTGGGAAGGCGAGGCGGGGGGATCACCTGAGGTCAGGAGTTCGAGACCAGGCCGGCCAACATGGTGAAACCCTGTCTCTACTAAAACTACACAAATTAGCCGGGCGTGGTGGCACATGCTTTAATCCCAGCTACTTGGGAGACTGAGGCAGGAGAATCACTTGAACCCGGGAGGCGGAGGTTGTAGTGAGCCGAGATCATGCTTCTGTACTCCAGCCTGGGCAACAGAGTGAGACTCCGTCTCAAAAAAAAGAAAAAAATCATATTTCCAACTCAGCATAAAAGTGTTTAGCTCTCTAGAAAGCCATTGGAAGAAACTTATCTGACATTGGTTATATGTTTTGCTTAGTAAAAAAACTAAACACTAAAAGTAATCATTATTGTGCCACTGTGGAACACTTGTGCACAACTTTGTTCCATCTTCCATTTAGGTTAACTTTTTTTTTTTTTCCCCCAATCTTTTTTGAGACAGGTTCTCACTCTGTCACCCAGGCTGCAGTGCAGTAGCATGATCACAGCTCATTGCAGCCTCCATTTCCCAGGCTCAAGCAAGCCTCCCACCTCAGCCTCCTGAGTAGGTGGGACCACAGACGTGTGCCACCATGCCTGGCTAGTTTTTTGAATTTTTTTTTAAGAGACGAGGTCTCCCTGTGTTGCCTAGCTGGTCTCGAACTTCTGGCCTCAAGCCATCCTCCTGCCTTGGCCTCCCAAAATGCGGGACTATAGGTGTAAGCCACTGCACCTGGCCTGGGTTATCATTTTTTATATTAACCAGAAATATAGCATCAGGTCCATGTGCCTAGCATGATGCTGAGACCATCTGTGCTCAGTGGGAATACTTGCTCATTTATGTGAAGTAAGAAAAAATTTGGAGTTGAGAGGCAGAGTATGTGATTCTTAAGCCACATGCACCTTAATTGAGAAGGGCTGTTATAAACCAAAGGTCACTTGTGTTGTGCCAGATGGCCAAGGGGAAGGATGCCTTGGATCTGTGGCCCTAGTTCTCGGCTGTCTTCTCCTCTTTTATATGAGGGCTAGATGTCTGAGAACCCCAGCAGTAAAAATTCACTCCATCTTCTAAGGAATTGTCTGTGTTCCTTCAGAATCTACAAAATTGAACATCATATCTCTTACTACATAGCTCATAGCTCCTACTACACATTGCTGAGAAGAATTTGTCCATCAATGCTATACTATATACCTGTGTTATTTTTATAGTATTTCATTACAGGAATAGCAGGTCTTTCTCTTCCCTTCCCTAGACTTTTTCTCTTTCTTTGACCTTTTTTCATTTTTAATCCACAGGAGGCTGAGTAAAACAGATACATATATTAACTTTGTGACTTTGAGCAAATTACTGAACTTCTTTGATCCTCATCTGTAAGACTTAGAGCAATACCTAGCAACCTGATTGGGAAGAGTAAATAATTGGATACAGGGCCAGGTGCAATGTTTTATGCCTGAAATCCCATGATTTTGGGAGGCTGAGGTAGGAGGATTAATTGAGCCCAGGAGTTTGAGGCTGCAGTGAGCCATGATAGTGACACTGCACTCCAGCCTGGGTAACAGAGTGAGACCCTGTCTTTTTTTTTTCTTTTTTCCTGAGACAGGGTCTTGTTCTGTCACCCAGGCAGTGCAGTGGTGCAGTGGTGCGATCTCAGCTCACTACAACCTCTGCCTCCTGGGTTCAAGTGATTTTTCCCACCTCAACCTCCTGAGTAGCTGAGAATATGGGAGTGCGCCACCACACCCAGCTAATTTTGCATTTTTAGTAGAGATGGAGTTTCTCCATATTTGTCCAAGCTGGTCTCAAACTTTTGGTCTCAAGTGATCCACCCACCTTGGCCTCCCAAAGTGCTGGGATTACAGGCGTGAGCCACCGCACATGGCCTAGACTCTGTCTTTAAAAATAAAAATTGTATACAGTATTCGAAATTACCTAACAGTACTACTTTGACCCTCAATAAATGTTGGTTTTCTTCCTTTTTTTTAGTTCAGTTCTGTTGGTAAATTGCGTTTATGGCCTTAAAATTGAGTCAATTAACTTGACTCAATTTTAGTTTTTGTTGATCATTGATAAGATTTCAGCACCCATTTTAAGTCTCTGGAGGATTGTAATACAATAATGGTAATTGGCAGAACTCTGGCTCTGAGCTTCCTTCTCTAATAACATTGATTGCCAATATGTATAGCATATTTTTTTATTTGCATATGTGCTAGAGTAGTGCTTCTGAAATTATCTGTGGCAAAAAACTAGTTTAAAAATTTTTTTGATTATTGCAGAGTGATAACTTTTATAAAATGCAATTAAAATGTTACAACAGCATTAAATTATTCTGAAAGTTTCTTAACATTTTCAATTTCTGGACCTTTACACACTGGTAAGAAACAGTTTGGAGACTAGCACCAGGAGGCAGACTATATTTTAAGTAGCACTTTAGTAGCATATGTATGGTTTCTAGGGACTGCTTTACTTGGAGATTTGTGACCTTTTGAGATGTCCTCTTTGAGTATAGGCCCCATTTACATTGGTTATAAGTCTTGATTTTCAGAACCATCCTAATTTGAACAGTTTGGTCTGTTTTGTCCCGTAAACCATCACAGTGTCCCAGAAATGCTGATGTTTTGCTGTCTACACCAGCACTGTCCAATAAAACTTATTTTACAAAGCCATTTGTGGCTAGTGGCTACTGTATTGGACAACTCATATCTAGCTTATATCTCCCACACAGCTTTCATACTGGGAAGTGGCATAGAAATTACTTGTCAGACCACATACTTGCACCACTGTTAATCTGTAGCTGAGAATTTTTTTTAATAATTGTAGAAAATATAAACAGTTTCAGAGTAAATCTATGAAAGGAGAGAAGTTGGAGGAAAAGGAGTAAGACATAAGAAAAGTAAGGATTCTTTTTTTCTAGAACTTAGTGTTCTAGTGAACAGTTCCACATCCTGGAATTGCAGCTGGGTACATTGTCTGGTGAGAATTGGCTAGTTCTTGTGCTTAACTATTTATCACCAGAATGAGTTGTTACCTAGTGTTTGGTTGGTTGGCAGAGGTTAGTGACTTAGTTAAGTTTGTGTTTACGGAACTGCCAGATGAGCATACTTTTGTCCACTTCATCCTGGGATTTTGGGTTCCAGTGTAACCTTCTATATAATTTGGTCACTTGTCTTTTAAGTTGTGTAATTCTCTAGGCACGGATTTTATTCAGTTAGATGTGGTACACATAGTGGCAGTGGTAATGTAGCCTCTTCTCCTAGTATTCTAAGCAAGACAATGAAAAACCCACTTTTTGTCATCTCTGTTGCGTGGGGTTTGTCTGCTTGATCCAACTTATGTCCCTGCTTGCTTGCTGATTTCTCTTTAGTGGACTTGGCTACTGATCAGTGTAGTATATGAATAAAGAGGAAGTATGTGAGAGCAAATGAGCTGTGGATTGAATAATGTTTATGATCGATTTCTTTTTTTCTTTTTTTTTAGAGATAGGGTCTCTCATGTTGCCCAGGCTGGTCTCCAATTCCTGGGCTCAACTGATCCTTCTGTCTCAGCCTCCCAAAGTGCTAGGATTACAGGTGTTAGCCACTGTGCCCAGCCTATTTTTTATTTATTTATTTTTTTATTGTCACAATCTGCTCATCTCCTCTTCATATTTTAGATTTATGGCTTGAGCATATTACAGATTTAAGGAACCTGAGTCTCTGCTATTTTTCCTAGGCTGACTTTTGCATGACTATTTATATATTTCAGTTTTTAGCTCCACTAGTGTACTATACACATATCAGGCACTACACAGAAATGTAAAGAAATCTCTCTCCCACCTCCCCCCAGCTTCCCCTAAATCATCATCTCCTTTTCCCTCTGCCCAAGAAAAGTCTGTTTGTTCATGTTTCCAGCTTAAGTCTCAGTGAATAGAATCTTACTGGTTTAGACTAATGGAAAGTGACAAGGCGAAGAATGGCATTGGCATTTACAGAAATTTTTTTTTTTTTTTTTTGGTGAGACGGAGTCTTGCTCTGTCGCCCAGGCTGGGTGCCGTGGCGCGATCTCCACTCACTGCAAGCTCCGCCTCCTGGATTCACGCCATTCTCCTGCCTCAGTCTCCCCTGTGGCTGGGACTACAGGCGCCCGCCACCGCGCCTGGCTAATTTTTGTATTTTTAGTAGAGACAGGGTTTCACCGTGTTAGTCAGGATGGTCTCGATCTCCTGACCTCGTGATCCGCCCATCTCGGCCTTCCAAAGTGCTGGGATTACAGGCGTGAGCCACCGCGCCCGGCTACAGAAATTTTTTACACAAGAGGCTATAAATTGTCCCCTTCAACCCTTTGGACTGTTTGAGGATAGAGTGGCATGGCTTTTCTCATAAGTCTCATGGTGACAATGGACTAACAAACCTCCCACCCCCCTCAAACAAAACAAAACAAAACAAAACTCAGATAAATAACATGTAGGTGGTTTGCTCTCATTGATCACCAGCTAGGTTTTCTGTCTTGTGCTTGACTGGTTGTTTTTCCTCCCTCTGTTTCCCATGCCTCCCAAGAGAAGTAGTGTTTGGGTCAGTGCCGTTGGTGAAGGACAGAACTTAGCCTGGCACATAGGAAACCATTTTTATTTTTCTTTTAAGACAGGGTCTAACTCTGTCACCCGGGCTGGAGTGCAGTGACGCAATGATAGCTCACTGCAGCCTCAGCCTCCTAGGGTCAAGTGATCCTTCCGCCTCAGCCTCCTGAGTAGCTGGGACTACAGGTGTGCGCCACCACACCCAGCTAATTTTAGTATTTTTTGTAGAGATGGGGTTTCACCATGTTGCCCAGGCTGGTCTTTTTGAACTCCTAGACTCAAGCAGTCTTCCAGCCTCAGCCTCCCAAAGTGCTGAGATTACAACCATGAGCTACTGTGACTGGAAACTCATCTTCGAAAGGAGTTTGAAGCCTGGGCAACATAATGAGACCCTGTCTTCTATAAAAAGTAAAAACAAATTAGCCAGGTGCAGTGTGGCACATGCCTCTGGTCCCAGCTACTTAGGAGACTTAGGAGGGAGGATTGCTTCAGCCTAGGAGGTCAAGACTGCAGTGAGCCATGTTCATATCACTGCATGCCAGCCTGAGTGATGGAGCGAGACCCCATCTCCATAAAAAATTTTAAAAAAGAAAAGAATGGGAGATGGATAGAGGGAATAAAGCCAGCTCAGTTAATATATTTGTAGTCAAGGGATATTAGTTTTGGTAAAAACTAAGTCTGGGCTTAGTGCTGTAGTATTAACTGCTGTGCTAATTTGAGTGGATTGTTTTGTATTTTTCAAACATTGGCACCTCGGGAAGGAGGAACTTGGTACTTTAGGACATTGTAGGAAATCCATCTACATGAGTTTTTAAAAAACAAAACAAGTCTAATCCCAGGCACTAAGCAGAAAACTGGAATGTGGTTGATACTCTTTTCTTTCCCCAGGAATGTGAGGGCGGTATATGTTACTGATTCTTGGTTACTAGTAGAAGGTACAAGCATCTTATATCATTATTGACCTTAGTACATCTTCCTTTTTTATGTATTAGAATAGTACCAGGATTTTTCTACTTCCAGCCCTTCATATAGGTAACTGTCCTAAAGAGTTATCTCAGCCAGGCGCAGTGGCTCACGCCTGTAATCCCAGCACTTTGGGAGGCCGAGGCGGGCGATCACAAGGTCAGGAGATTGAGACCATCCTGGCTAACATGGTGAAACCCCATCTCTACCAAAAATACAAAAATTAGCCGGGCATGGTGGCGGGCGCCTGTAGTGCCAGCTACTCGGGAGGCTGAGGCAGGAGAATGGTGGGAACCTGGGGAGGTGGGGCTTGCAGGGAGCCGAGTTCGCACCACTGCACTCCAGCCTGGGCGACAGAGCGAGACTGCATATCCAAAAAAAAAGAGTTATCTTAAGTCCAGTAAACCCTGAAGGATACTTTTCCCAGGTTTATGATTTTTGCCACGCTTATTTCCTGATGGATATGATCTGTGTTAACACAGTGTCACAATATAAAAAGTTTAGGCTGGGCACAGAGGTTCACACCTATAATCCTAGCTCTAGTACTTTGAAGTATCACTTGATCCCAGGAGTTCGAGACCAGCCTGGGCAACATAATAAGATCCTATCTCTACAAAAAATAAAAATAGCCAGGTATGGTGGTGAGTGCCTCTAGTCCCAGCTTCTTGAAAGGCTGAGGTGGAAGCATTGCCTGAGTCCAAGAGGTCAAGGCTGCAGTAAGCCATGATGGCATCACTGCACTTTAGCCTAGGAAACAGAGCAAGACCCTATCTGAACAACAAAAAAAAGAATATAAAAAGGTTGAAAGTAGCCAGGCGCGGTGGCTCAAGCCTGTAATCCCAGCACTTTGGGAGGCCGAGACGGGCGGATCACAAGGTCAGGAGATCGAGACCATCCTGGCTAACACGGTGAAACCCCATCTCTACTAAAAAATACAAAAAAGAAAACTAGCCGGGCGAAGTGGCGGGTGCCTGTAGTCCCAGCTACTCGGGAAGCTGAGGCCTGAACCCGAGAGGAGGAGCTTGCAGTGAGCTGAGATCCGGCCACTGCACTCCAGCCTGGGTGACAGAGCAAGACTCCGTCTCAAAAAAAAAAAAAAAAAAAAGGTTGAAAGTAGACTGTGCCTCTACTGACTTCTTCATGAGGCTGGTGACTAGAATATTCTTGGGTAGCTGCAGTGATCATTTTCATGAACCTTTTGTATTACATTTTTTATCACCATTGGTAGGAGATGAACCACTTCACAGTAAGTGAGATATTGGATGTGCCTTTTTGTTTGTTTGTTTGTTTGTTTCGTTTTTGAGATGGAGTTTCGCTCTTTTGCCCGGGCTGAAGTGCAGTGATGCAATCTCAGCTCAGTGCAACCTCTGCCTTCCGGTTTTAAGCGATTCTCCTGCCTCAGCCTCCCAAGTAGCTGGGATTGCAGGCACCCGCCACCACGCCTGGCTAATTTTTGTATTTTTAGTAGAGATGGGGTTTTGCCATGTTGGCCAGGCTGGTCTCGAACTCGTGACTTCGTGATCTGCCCGCCTTGGCCTCCCAAAGGGACCTGCCTTGTTTGTTAGGAGCTTGTCACTTAACTCTATTGAGGTACCAAAGAGGAAGCTGAGACAAAGTCAATTCAAAGTACAGACGGGCACCAGTCTTCTAGCATACAGATTTCATTGTAGCTAACTAACGGCATGCTGTTCTCAGTTTACTCTCTGGAAGGCCTGTTGTATTCTGTCTTCTATTCTCCCACCATCTGAAATAAGTGAAGAAATATTTTTTGTTCCTTTGCTTCAGTGCTGGGTTTTGGTGTACAGGTTAGCCATTGGGATGTGGAAACATGAAAGAGGTTCATACAGCAGTCCTCCCTTACCTGTGGTTGTGCTTTCTGTTGTTTCAGTTACCCTCAGTCAACCACAGTCCTAAAATATTACATGGAAAATTCCAGAAACAAACAGTTTATAAGTTTTAAATTGCACACTGTTCTGAGTAGCATGATAAAATCTTGCCACGTCCTGCTCAGGTACATGAATCATCCGCTTGTCCAGCATATCCCTACTACTTCCCCATTAGAGCAATGCTTGTGTTGAAGTAACTGTTATTTTACTTAATATTGGCCCTAATGCGCAAGAGTAGTGATGCTGGCATATTGTTGTAATTTTTTTTTTTTTTTTTTTTTTTGAGACAGAGTTTTGCACTTGTTGCCCAGGCTGGAGTGCAGTGGCGTGATCTTGGATCACTGCAACCTCTGCCTCCTGGGTTCCGGTGATTCTCCTGCTTCAGCCTCCCAAGTAGCTGGGATTACAGGCATGTGCCACTGTACCCAGCTAGTTTTTTATTTTATTTTTATTTATTTATTTATTTTTTGAGATAGAGTTGCTCTGTCACCCAGGCTGGATGGAGTGCAGTGGCACAATCTCAGCTCACTGCAACCTCCGCCTCCTGGGTTCTAGCAATTCTCCTGCCTCAGCCTCCCGAATAGCTGGGATTGCAGGCATGTGCCACTATGCCCAGCTAATTTTTTTTTGTATTTTTAGTGGAGATGGGGTTTCACTATATTAGCCAGGCTGGTCTCAAACTTCTGACCTTGTGATCTGCCCACCTTAGCCTCCCAAAGTGCTGGGATTACAGGCATGAGCTACTGCGCCCGGCCTTATTTATTTATTTATTTATTTAGAGACAAGGTTTTGCTCTGTCACCCAGGCTGGAGTGCAGTGGCATGATCACAGCTCACTGCAGCCTCCACCTCCCGGGCTTAAGTGACCCTCCCACCTCAGCCTCATGAGTAGCTGGGACTACAGGTACACACCAACACGCCCAGCCAATTTTTAAATTTTTTTGTAGATACAGGGTCTCACTATGTTACCCAAGCTGGTCTCAAACTCCTGGGCCCAGGTGATCCTCCCGCCTTGGTCTCCCAAAGTGCTGGGATTACAGGGTTGGGCCACCATGCCTGGCCTGTTCTATTTCATTATTGCTGTTAATCTCTTATTGTGTCTAATTTAAAAATTAAAATTGCAGGTAAAAACAGTATATATAGAGTTTGGTACTATTTGAGGCTTCAGGGGGTTTTGGAATGTATCCCTCTTGTATAAGAGGGACTACTATACTATGGTTTTAGAAGTTGGTCACCAGCCTTCTCAGAGGGTCTGTAATTAGGATTTGTTTGTTTAAGTATGGCTGTATAAACCTTTTCCAAAGGAAGAATGATGGGGCCATGCATAGGATATTACCAACATGGAACTTTATAAACCTAAGGAACCATAAGCTATAGTGAAGAGTTTGGTAGAGTATCTTTAAAGGAAGTAGTGGTAGAAGAATTAGATCCCAGAATAAGTTGGAAAAGTAGCCTGCTTAGTAAATTTGGGTTCTATTCAGATATACTCAAGCAGCAGTGCCTAGGCTTGGTGTAAAATTTAATTCTCCATTTATCTTTCTTATACAGCCATGGGACCAAGAAAAACGCAGATAGTAGACTTGTAAGTGGAAAAAACAAAACTAAATGTAGGCCCCTCAGCCATTGATACCTCACTGATCAAGAGCTTTTGGGGGAATTTCCCCGCTCCTTCATCCTAGGTTATTTCAATAACTGTTCTTTTCAACTTAGATTAACCACCAAGAAAAGAAGATTACTCTATGGTAGATAGAGATAGCAATTGAGAGAGTGGATATCTTAGAAGATAAATTTCAGGAAAAGCTAAAACTCAACCTCATAGTCTTCAGGATTTCTTAGATAACATTTCTTGGAGTTTTTTGTTTTGTTTTGTTTTGTTTTTTGTTTTTGTGTGTGTTTTGTTTTGTTTTGTTTTGCTTTGCTTTTTGAGACAGTCTCACCCTGTCCCCCAGGCTGGAGTGCAATGGCATTATCTTGGCTCACTGCAACCTCCGCCTCTCAGGTTCAAGTGATTCTCCTGCCTCAGCCTCCCGAGTAGCTTGGATTACAGGTGCGTGCCACCACGGCCGGCTAATTTTTTGTATCTTTAGTAGAGACAGAGTTTCACCATGTTGGCCAGGCTGGTCTTGAACTCCTGATCTCGTGATCTGCTGGCCTCGGCCTCCCAAAGTGCTGGGCTTACAGGCGTGAACTACAGCGCCTGGCCTCTTGGAGCATTTTTAAGACTAAAGAAATGTTTAACCACTCTTTTACATTCCCTTTTCATTCATAATACTTTGAAAATAAATATTGGGCCTTTTCAAGGAGAGATACAATGTGTAATCCTATATCTGTTTTCTTCTTCTCTGTCTCCTCCCCTTTAAGATAAAAAAATGCAGTACTCTTCCCCACCCTCCCAGTGGAACAAACTTTGAGAGAGTGGTGAAATGAGCTGTTTAAAGGGGAAACAGGCCAGCACAGTGACTCAAACCTATAATCTCAGCACTTTGAGAGGCCGAGGCGGGTGGATCACCTCAGGTCAGGAGTTTGAGACCAGCCTGGCCATCATGTGAAACCCCATCTCTAGTAAAAATACAAAAATTAGCTGGGTATGGTGGCTCACGCCTGTAGTCCCAACTACTCAGGAGGCTGAATCACGAGAATTGCTTGAACCCTGGAGGTGGAGGTCTCAGTGAGCTGAGATTATGCCACTGCACTGCAGCCCGGGCAACTGAGAGAGACTTGGTCTCAAAAATAATATTAAGAAAAATAGGCCAGGCGTGGTGGCTCATGTCTATAATCCCAGCACTTTGGGAGGCTGAGGCGGGCGGATCATGAGGTCAGGAGATCGAGATCATCCTGGCTAACACGGTGAAACCCCGACTCTACTAAAAAATACAAAAAAAAAATTAGCCAGGCGTGGTGGCAGACGCCTATAGTCCCAGCTACTCAGGAGGCTGAGGCAGGAGAATGGCGTGAACCCGGGAGGTGGAGCTTGCATTGAGTTGAGTTCACACCACCGCACTCCAGCCTGGGCAACACAGCGAGACTCCATCTCAAAAAAATAATAATAAAATAAAATTAAAAAATAATAATAGTAATAAAGAGGAAACAATAGAGGAAACTCTCTGACCTCAGTTTATTCCATCATCTGGTTCTTCATCTGTCCCTGCAGAGGAACAGAACTTGTCTTTTGTCTGTAACACAAATACATCATCTCCCTCCCTTCCCAGGTTCCCCCACACCCACACGTCTCACTTCCTTTTATTATGGGTCCAGTCAGTGATGTCAATTATGTGCGCCATTCAACTGCTGTTGAACAACTTGGCTATAGGAATTTGGAAGAGCGAAGAGGCAGAATGGAATTTTTCTCTCTCCTGACTAGAGCAAGACAATGTATTCTAATTTCAACCAGAGAAGTAGGAGACGGGTTTTTCTTTGCTCAACTTCTCCTTCTACTGTCCCACTATTCCCTACAATCCTCCAACATATACTTTTTACCTAGCCAATGTATGAGGAAAAAATTGGACAAGAGATGTTAGAAGTAAAAATTGAACATTTTAAGAGGAAAAGTTTGGGCGGGTGTAGTGGCTCACACCTGTAATCCCAGCACTTTGGAAGGTTAAGGCCGGTGGATCGTGAGGTCAGGAGATCGAGAACATCCTGGCTAACACGGAAAAACCCTGTCTCTACTAAAAATATAAAAAATTAGCAGCACGTGGTGGCATGCGCCTGTAGTCCCAGCTACTCGGGAGGCTGAGGCAGGAGAATCGCTTGAACCCGGGAGGCAGAGGTTGCAGTGAGCCTAGATCACGCCACTGCACTCCAGCCTGGGTAACAGAGCGAGACTCCGTCTCAAAAAATAAATAAATAAATAAAGAGGAAAAGTCTTTAATATTTAGGGAAACAAGGTGAAATTTTTGATGCTATGTCAGCATTCATGGCTGGTGCTTTGCGCTATATTTATGGTAAACTGGGTATTTGGGAAAGTTCTGTTAGATGTTTAGACCTCCCTGAAGGTGCATGGCTGAGATCATTAAGCTCTCGTACCTTTTAATTTTATGTATTTCTCTCTGATTTCATTCATTGAATTTGCACCTGAAGAACTTCAGGTAAAGAAATTTGTAGTAAGAAAAAACTCTTTTCTGTTTCCCCTGGTCAATACCCCCTCCATAATGTCTTTGCATTCCTTCGTCTAACATGTCAGAATTGATGACTTCGATAAAAGACAAGTTTTATGCCTCTCTTTGGCCCCCTGCTCGTCTTTGCCACAAGAGTAAACACAGCCTCAAAGGGAGAGGAGTGCTGGATTCTGTTAAGTCTGTTTTACTTTTCAATATGTTCAGTTGTTTTTGCCAGCCTCTTTCTTGAGATGGGCTTATTCTCTGGGTAAGAGTTTTTTCTTTTTTCTTTTGAAAGTACCACTCTTAGTACATACGGTAAATAGTTTTAAAAATTACATTATATCTGGTTGTATATCTAATTTTGGGGTGATAGATAGTTGGCCTGGCCTTTCTGAGTGAAGCAATATCTATCCACACTCCCAGACACTCTCCCCAGCTGTGGTGAAATGTGAGCTCTCTGAATCCAAGTATACTCAGCCCTCTGTATCCATGGGTTCTACATCTGTGGATCAGAAGCATTTGGGGGGGAAAATACAACAATAAAAAATAATACAAATGAAACAGGATTGTATAACAGCTATTCATGTAACATTTACATTCTATTAGTTGTAAGTACTCTGGAGATGATTTAAAGTATATAGGCGGGATGAGCGTAGGTTATATGTAAATACTGTGCTTTTTTTTTTTTTTTTTTTTAAAGATGCAGTCTCACTTTCTTGTAGAGTGCTGTGTCCCAGATCCTGGCTCACTGCAGCCTCCACCTCCTAGGCTCAAGTAACCCCACCTCATCCCCCGCAAGTAGCTGGGACCACAGGTGTGCACCACCACGCCTGGCTAATTTTATTTTGCAGAGACAAGGTCTCCCTATTTTGCCCAGGCTAGTCTCAAACTCCTGGGCTCAAGCAGTCCTCCTGCCTTTCAAAGTGCTTAGATTACAGGCGGAAGCCACTGCACCTAGCCTTATGTCATTTTGTATAAGGGACTTGAGTGCCCACAGATTTTGGTATCTGCAGGTGGGGGCAGGGGTGGTCCTGGAACCAATGCTTCTTGGATTCTGAGGGACAACTGTATATCCTTCAGAGTCTCTATGGGAGGAAATAAAGTGGTGTTGGGGAAGGAATTTTTTGGTATATGTGTATGTGATTAATTTTTTTGATAGGAAATTTTGGTTAAAGGCTCCTCATGTTGTGAGAGCTATAGCAGAATGGGAATGTTTAAAATGTATGTTAATACTTGAGAGGTTTATACATGTGGGTTCAGTTAAAATAAGATTGAACAATTATGGGATAGTTCATTTTCTTACGTACTCACCAAAGTAGCAGAGTTGCTCTTCATGACAGATAGCTAAAGGAGGTCAGATCCCATAGTATTTTGGAGATGGAGGTGGGGATGAGGCAGGACATCAAATTGGAGATACTTTAAGGGGATTACTTGGTGGTGATGTTTGTAAATTAGCAAAGACCCCATTTTTAATATAATATGAAGTCCCTTGTTAAGATCTAGAAAATTTTAACTCCTTTTTTCCTCTCCCCTTCCTTTGCTACTCTTTTTTTCATGGTTTTTTTTTTTCTTTCTTTTTTTTTTTTGAGACAGTCTCGCTCCGTTTCCCAGGCTGGAGTGCAGTGGTGTGATCCCAGCTCACTGCAACCTCTGCCTCCTGGGTTCAAACAATTCTCCTGCCTCAGCTTCCTGAGTAGCTGGGACTACAAGTAGGCACCACCACGCCTGGCTAATTTTTGTATCTTTGGTAGAGGCCAGGTTTCACCATGTTGGCCAGGCTGGTCTCAAACTCCTGACTTCGGGTGATTCGCCTACCTCGGCCTCCTAAAGTGCTGGGATTATAGGTGTGAGCCACCATACTTGTCCATCTTTTTTTCATGTTTTTTTTTTTTCTTTTTTAATTTAACCTTTTAAATCCCAGAGCAGATTCTTAGGACAGAAATAGAAATGTGTGGCCGGGCGTGGTGGCTCGCGCCTGTAATCTCAGTGCTTTGGGAGGCCAAGGCAGGCAGATCATGAGGTCAGGATGTGGAGACCATCCTGGCTAACATGGTGAAACCCTGTTTCTACTAAAAATGCAAAAAAAGTTAGCCGGGTGTGGTGGCGGGCACCTGTAATCCCAGCTGTTTGGGAGGCTGAGGCAGGAGAATGGCTTGAACCCGGGAGGCGGAGGTTGCAGTGAGCCAATGTTGCGTCACTGCACTCCAGTTTGGGTGACAGAGCAAGACTCCACCTCCAAAAAAAAAAAAAAAATACAAATGCAAATAGAAATGTGTTTTCAGGGTATTGTACACTTGGAGTTTGTAACAAATATTAACTCTGGAAGTCCCTAGCAGGGGAGATATGTAACTGAGAAGGAGATTATATTTGAAATACTTGATCTGGACTTTATTTTATTTATTTATTTTGAGGGGGTTTCACTCTCGTCACCCAAACTGGAGTGCAGGGATGCAATCTCGGCTCACTGCAACCTCCACTTCCTGGGTTCAGTCGATTCTCCTGCCTCAACCTCCCGAGTAGCTGGGATGACAGGTTCATGCTGCCACGCCTGGCTAATTTTTGTGTTTTTTTCTTTAGTAGAGACGGGGTTTCACCATGTTGGCTAGGCTGGTCTTGAACTCCTGACCTCAAAGTGATCCACCCGCCTAGGCCTCCCAAAGTCCTGGGATTACAGGTGTGAGCCACCGTGCCCAGCCCCTTGATCTTGACATTAGAAAGTAATTATTGGTAGAGAGTTTATTGGGGTATAGAGGAGGCAGTTACAGAATTTGCATATCATACCCATGCTTAGGTATGAGGTGGTTGAAAAGAAGGAGCAATTAGAAATGAACAGAGGTGGTACAGTGGCTCATGCCTATAATCCCAACACTTTGGGAGGCCAAAGTGGGAGGATTACTTGAGCCCAGGAATTGAGACCAGCCTGTGCAGTATAGTGAGACCTTGTCTCTACAAGAAAATAAACAATTAGCTGGGCGGGCTGGCATGCCTGAAGTCCCAGCTACTTGGGAGGCTGAGGTGGGAGGATTGCTTGAGCCAGGGAGGTCCAGGCTGCAGCGCGCTGTGATCGTGCCACTGCACTCCAGCCTGGGTGACAGAGCAAGAGACTGTCTTAAAAAGAAAAAAGGGCCAGGTGCAGTGTCTCATGCCTATGATCCCAGCATTTTGAGAGGCCAAGGCGGGTCGATCACTTGAGGTCAGGAGTTTGAGACCAGCCTGGCCAAGATAGTGAAACCCCGTCTCTACTAAAAATACTAAAATTAGCCGGTGTGGTGGTGGGCACCTGCAATCCCAGCTACTCAGGAGGCTGAGGCAGGAGAATCACTTGAACCTGGGAGGTGGAGGTTGCAGTGAGCAGAGATCACACCATTGCACTCCAGCCTGGGCAACAAGAGCAAAACTCTGTCTCAAAAAAAAAAAAAAAAAAAAAGAAGAAGAAGAAATCCCATTTTCCCTTTCCCCCACTTTATTGATATTCCTCCTTTCCCTTTGTATCAGTTCTGTAGGAAAAAATGCCTTTGTGTGCTGCAGTCTAGTTGCCTCCCTCTTTTCCCCACATAACTGCAGTGTGCCCTGATCTTGTTTTGGCATGTTCTTCCCGTATTGAACTGTGATGAAAGATTCTCTCTGCTTTTCTATTTGAATTGTAGGAGAGCAGTAAGACAGGTGTGCTACCCAGAATCCTCTGTGATTTCGTCACAGCTCTCTTTTTACCCCTCACATCTCTGCGGCTGAAATAGTGTTTGTAGGAAGCATAAACTTTGGAATACCCTTAGCATTTATAGGAAATAATTGGAGCAGGATGGGAGTCTTCTTTGGACTTGATGAGAACTTTTTTTTTTTTTTTTTTTGAGACGGAGTCTCACTCTGTCGCCCAGGCTGGAGTGCAGTGGCCGGATCTCAGCTCACTGCAAGCTCCGCCTCCCGGGTTTCCGCCATTCTCCTGCCTCAGCCTCCCGAGTAGCTGGGACTACAGGCGCCCACCACCTCGCCCGGCTAGTTTTTTGTATTTTTTAGTAGAGACGGGGTTTCACCGTGTTAGCCAGGATGGTCTCGATCTCCTGACCTCGTGATCCGCCCGTCTCGGCCTTCCAAAGTGCTGGGATTACAGGCTTGAGCCACCGCGCCCGGCCGATGAGAACTTTTAAAAAGTTATTTGGTCTGTATTTTTTCAAAGCTACTTGAAATTGGCCCCAAATAATGGTTGCACATAAGGGTTACGGGGAACCTTTTAAAATATACAGCTCTGTAGGCCTTCCCTTTTGAGATGTCGATTTATTAGGTTGGGTTGTGGCCTGAATTCTGCATTTTTAAATACTTTATATGAAAATAATCTGGTTTCCTAGTGCTCACTCTTAAATTTCTGAATGGTCAGTTAACTGTCCTCCCTTCTCTGTATGTTTTGGCTAAAACAGCATATACCTCTCCTGAAAAGTTTCAGCTTCCCAGGCTGGGCAGGGTGGTTCACGCCTGTAATTCCAGCACTTTGGGAGGCCGAGGTGGGCGGATCATCTGAGGTTGGGAGTTAGAGACCAGCCTGGCCAACATGGAGAAACCCTGTCTCTACTAAAAAATACAAAATTAGCCAGGTGTGCTGGTACATGCCTGTAATCCCATCTTCTCAGGAGGCTGAGGCGGGAGAATCGCTTGAACCCGGGAGACAGAGGTTGTGGTGAGCTGAGATCGTGCCATTGCACTCCAGCCTGGGCAGAAAGAGCAAAACTCTGTCTCAAAAAAAAAAAAAAAAAAAAAAAAAAAAAAAATTTCAGCTTCCCTCTACTGACTTCTTGACATTTCTGCCAGGCTCTGCATCACTTATCCTTAAAAGCAGCAGCTCCTTGGCTTTTAAGGGAGGGAGATGGGGACTTTTAATAGAAACTTGATTTCTGGGGGTCTCAAGTGTGAAGCCTTCATTTCCTCCACCTGCCTTGCTTTGTCCTACAATCAGCTAGAGCAAGACCGAAACGACCTCCTCTGGGGTTGAAGAGGAGTGGGGGTTGGGGAAAGAGCTTGATTAGGACAAGAGAAGGAAAGGGTGGTGGAACCTAGTGAGCAAGTAGTTCTTACCTGACTGTGTTCTTGGGCTTCAAATCCTGTGAAGATAAGAGGAGATACGATTCCTGGTGTTCCCTTTAAAGTTCCTAGCACCCTACCAGCCCTAGAAAGTTGATACTGATCTCACACTTGAAAGAGACTGTTGAGAGTAGGTTAAGATAGTTATATTGGGGAGATGTGTTATGTGTATGTGTGTGGATAGTATTGGAGTGTCTCTACTATATTATTTGCTAAGGTGGTGTACTTGCTGCTAGTCTGGTCTCTCACCTTCATATACTTAAGCTCTGTGCATTGATTTTTGGGACCACCCTAAGTTCTGTTGTCTGGCTGGCATAAAGGCTCGGGAATAAACAGTTTCAGAAACTGGGGCAGGGGAGGTGACAGCTGTGTTTTTAAACATCCAAGTGTGTCTGAGAGAATAACCATCAGTTGCTGTCATTCATCCTGAGAGTATGAAATTGGAAGCTCGCTTACCCTGGAGTGTTTCATAACCTTTACCTCTGGGAAGTCAAGACCATGTCATCATTAATCTACCATCGCCTGAAAGCCCCCAGGCTCTGCTTTTCATCCTGCCATCAGTCATGTGGCACTGAGATTCAGGAAAAGTGGCCAAAAGGCTCCCTCTTTTCCTTTTTCCATACTACCTTGCATTCCCTTGGAAATCAGACTGGCCTGAGAACTATTAACATCTTAATATGGTAACTCATTTACAGAGGGGGGCAGTTATTTGTTATTTTTGTGAAATATGACATCTTAGCTCTCTGTCAGCCTCTTTTCTATCACTCTAGGGAAAAGACTTCTGAGGGGGAAAATAATAGCAGTACCTGAGCTCCCCTGAAATGCTTCTTTCTGCTTGTAAGGATTTTTCTCACTGGACTCTTTAGATTGGAATTTCTGCTTCTCACACATGGTATAAGGAGGGATGATAAGTGAGTGAGCTTGTTACACTTGACCAGGAACAGTGCCTGGCTTGGTTAATTCTTTTGGTCGCAGAGAATAATGATGTTTCTTATTTGAATCCAGTAAAAGTACTCATGTTTTATGTTCTTGGGAATTACTGAGTTCAAATTCCCTAATGATGCTTGGGTTACACTTTGCTTTGTTTCTCCTAGTTTCTTTTTATATGATCCGGAGTGGCAATGGTAATAAGATTGAAGAAGGTGGGCCGGGTGTGGTGTCTCACACCTGCAATCCCAGCACTTTGGGAGGCTGAGGCGAGTGGATCACCTGAGGTCAGGAGTTCGAGACCAGCCTGGCTAATACGGTGAAACCCCGTTTCTACTAAACACACACACACACACACACAACTAGCCAGGCATGGTGGCACACGCCTGTAATCCCAGCTACTCGAGAGGCTGAGGCAGGAGAATCACTTGAACCTGGGAAGCAGAGGTTGCAGTGAACCGAGATTGCGTCATTGTACTCCAGCTTGGGCAACAAGAGTGAAACTCTGTCTTAAAAAAAAAAAAAAGATTGAAGAAGGTGAATGCTTTCAACACACAACCCATGGGGTGCTAATTAAATCAAATTGGACCCCTTTTGGCAGAGTAAATAGCCATGGCACACAAGCAAGGAGCAGTATTCTTTATTGTATTTAGGATAAAATTAGTAAGATTCGAAAAATGTTCTCATGAATTTGAATCTTGAAGACACAGATTGGGTTTAGAAAATAAAGTTAGAACTCCATTTTGGGTAGACATAGTAATGGTACTCTGCTGTAAAAAGGGAACAGACACTTTAGAAAATATCTGTGGTATTCAGCTGCCAATTATTGCATCTGATCTTCCTTTTGCAGCTTACTTCCTGGCTACAGTATATATGCCATGGAAATCATTGCTAAGAACCCTTAATTTAAAATTTCTAGTTATAGGCTGGGTGTGGTGACTCATGCCTGTAATCCCAGCACTTTGGGAGGCCGAGGTGGGTGGATCACTAAGTCAGGAGTTTGAGACTGGCCTGGCCAACATGGTGACACCCTGTCTCTACTAAAAAACAAAAATTAGCTGGGTGTAGTTGCAGGCACCTGTAATCCCAGCTACTCGGGAGGCTGAGGCAGGAGAATCATTTGAACTGGGTGTGGTTGCAGGCACCTGTAATCCCAGCTACTTGGGAGGCTGAGGCAGGAGAATCATTTGAACCCAGGAGGTGGAGGTTACAGTGAGCTGAGATTGTGCCATTACCCTTCAGCCTGGGCGACAGGGCGAGACTCTGTCTCAGAAAAAAAAAAATTCAGGGCCGGGCGTGGTGGCTCGTGCCTGTAATCCTAACACTTTGGGAGGCTGAGGTGGATGGATCATGAGGTCAGGAGATTGAGACCATCCTGGCTAACACAGTGAAACCCTATCTCTACTAAAAATACGAAAAAAAACCCCAAAAAACTAGCCGGGCCTGGTGGCAAGCACCTATAGTCCCAGCTACTCGGGAGACTGAGGCAGGAGAAAGGCCTGAACCCTGGAAGCGGAGCTTGCAGTGGGCTGAGATCTTGCCACTGCACTCTAACCTGGGCGACAGAGCAAGACTCCTTCTCAAAAAAAAAAAAAAAAAAATTCTAGTTGTAACCTGGTAATTCTTTCCCGTCTCTTTTTTCTTCTCAGGACATTAAGTATTTTAATGTTTATAGAGGAGTATGTTCTAAAGAGACCAGCAGCAACCTTGTAACTAACTACACTTCATCTTGCTTTCTAAATTCCTATCTCTGTTTCTGTGTGTTTGCTTTTCATCTCTGGATCTCATGTTTCTCTCTCACCTCAATACTTCTGGCCTCTCTCTTCTAATAGAAACACAAATACTCCTCACCTTACGATGTGGGTTATATCCTGATAAAAACCCATCTTAGGCTAGATGCAGTGGCTCATGCCTGTAATCCCTGCACTCTGGGAGGCCGAGGCAGGCAGATCACGAGGTCAGGAGATCGAGACCATCCTGGCCAACACGGTGAAACCCTGTCTCTACTAAAAAAACACACACAAAATTAGCCAGGCATGATGGTGGGTGCCTGTAGTCTCAGCTACTAGGGAGGCTGAGGCAGGGGAATGGCGTGAACCCAGGAGGCAGAGCTTGTAGTGAGCCGAGATTGTGCCACTGCATGTCAGCCTGGGCAACGGAGCGAGACTCCATCTTAAAAAAAAAAAAAAAACCATCTTAAGTCAAAAATTCATTTAATACACCTAACCTTTTGAATATCATAGCTTAGCTAGTTGACCTTAAACATGCCCAGAACCCTTATATTAGTCTACAGTTGGGCAAAATCATCTAACACAAAGCCTATTTTGTAATAAAGTGTTGAATGTCTCATGTAACTTATTGAATACTGAAAGTGAAAAACAGAATGGTTGTATGGATACATCAAGTATAGTTTCTACTGAGCATGCATCGTTCGCTGTTGTAAAGTTGAAAAATCTTAAGTCAAAGCATCGTAAGTTGGGGACCATTTGTATGTTCAAAATCACTTGCTAAAGACAGGCTAAACATTTGGCTCCAAGCCTTATGGCAGCCAGTAGAAAGGGAAAGCACAGTTGCGCTGTTTATGGTTATTCACAGGATTCAGAAGGTAAAAACTAACAAGTTGCCTAAGAAAAGCATAACTCTTTTGGATCTGGGGGCTAGAAAGAAAATTTCCCTCATGAGTCCTCATAATGCAGTTATGTAAAGAACAGTAGTATACACCTTTATAGTAACTTGGTGAATTCATAAGCCTCGTGAAGTTAAGGATCATATTCCTTAACTTTATCTTATTCGTCTCTGTATTCCCAGTACCTGACCCAAAGTAGATACTCATTTGACTAGTGAATGAACGAATTAATTTTGTGGCTGCAGTGCTATTGATAATGTTGATGTCACATAATTCAGTGAGATTCCTCAGGGGCCTTTAGAGAACCTCTATTTAACCTATTACCTTAAATAGATATATTTTATTGGTAGTCATTAATTATTAGGGTTTATGAAATCAGTAAAGCCTAGCAGCCCAGATTTTCAAGGTTTGAGAAAGAGAAGATAGTTTGACCTGGCGTGATGGCTCACACCTGTAATCCCAGCACTTTGGGAGGCTGAGGCGGGTGTATCACGTGAGGTCAGGAGTTTGAGACCAGCCCGGCCAACATGGTGAAACCCCATCTCTACTAAAAATACACAAAATTAGCTGGGCATCGTGCTCACGCCTGTAATCCCAGCTACTCGAGAGACTGAGACAGGAGAATTGCTTGAACCCAGGAAGCAGAGATTGCAGTGAGCCAAGATTGTGCCATTGCACTCCAGCCTGGGCAACAGAATGAGACTTTGTCTCAAAAAAAGAAAGAGGCTGGGTGTGGTGGCTCACGCCTGTAATCTCAGCACTTTGGGAGGCTGCGGCGGGCAGATCACCTGAGGTCAGGACCAGCCTGGCTGACTTGGTGAAACCCTGTCTGTACTAAAAATACAAAAATTAGCCTGGTGTGGTGGTGGCGGGCACCTGTAATCCCAGCTACTCTGGAGGCCGAGGCAGGAGAATCTCAAGAACCGGGAAGTCGGGGGTTGCAGTGAGCTGAGATCGCACCACTACACTCCAGCTTGGGCAATAGAGTGGGACTTGGTCTCAAAAAAAATAAATAAGAGGGCCGGGCACGGTGGTTCATGCCTGTAATCCCAGCACTGTGGGAGGCTGAGGCAGGTGAATCACCTGAGGTCAGGAGTTTGAGACCAGCCAGGCCAACATGGAGAAACCCTGTCTCTATAAAAGTACCAAAAAAAATTAGCTGGGCAAGGCCGGGCACGGTGGCTCAAGCCTGTAATCCCAGCACTTTGGGAGGCCGAGACGGGCAGATCACGAGGTCAGGAGATCAAGACCATCCTGGCTAACACGGTGAAACCCCGTCTCTACTAAAAAGTACAAAAAACTAGCCGGGCGAGGTGGCGGGTGCCTGTAGTCCCAGCTACTCGGGAGGCTGAGGCAGGAGAATGGCATAAACCTGGGAGGCGGAGCTTGCAGTGAGCTGAGATCTGGCCACTGCACTCCAGCCTGGGCGACAGAGCGAGACTCCGTCTCAAAAAAAAAATAAGCTGGGCATGGTGACGGGCACCTGTAATCCCAGCTACTTGGGAGGCTGGGGCAGGAGAATCGCCTGAACCCGGGAGACAGAGGTTGCAGTGAGCCGATATCGCGCCATTGCACTCCAGCCTGGTGACAGAGTGAGACTCTGTCTCTAAATAAATAAATAAATAAGCGCCGGAGGACAGGAAGGAAAGGAGGGGGGAGGGAGATGGTTAATAGGACTTTGTGGAGAAGACTGATTTTGTCCAGTAACTGTTCTTCCACAACCCAAATTTTAACCCTTAGTCATCTGTCCAAGTATATACTCTTTTTTCTTGCAGCTAAAGGGAGTTTTCTTGTTGCCTTGGTAATGGATCTGATTCTTACCAGCCTTTGGTGATTTCGCTCATTTATTTATTTATTTGTATTTATATATTTTTGAGACAAGATCTCACTCTGTTGCCCAGACTGAAGTGCAGTGGCATGACAATGGCCCACTGCAGCCTCAACCTCCTTGGCTCAAGCAATCCTCCCCCATCAGCCTCTCGAGTCTCGAGTAGCTGGAACCACAGGCATGTACCACCATGCCCAGCTAAATTTTTTTTTTTTTTTTTTAGAGATGGGATCTCACTATGTTGCCCAGGTTGGTTTTGAACTCCTGAGCTCAAGTGATCCTCCCACTTCGGCCTCCCAAAGTGCTTGGGATGGCAGGTGTGAACCACCATACTAGGCCACCATGATTTCACTTCTTATCTAGAAGAATGAATGGCATTGTTAGCTTAAATTTTGATTGTGATCTCAAACTTTGTTTCAAGGAGCAGGAGAAATACGGCAATAAAAGTAATAGCTAACGTTTATTAAATACGTTTTATAGTTCCTGTGTGCAAAGTACTCTTTACACATGTTATTTGTATCTTAGAGCAGGCTGAATGTCTGTCTTTTCTCTTCCAGGTATTGTTTTCAAGGGCTCAGTTTGGAACTGTATTCTACAATGGAAAATACAATGATAGTAAGGGTATTTGGTTTTGTTAAATATAGACCCTGGGGCTGGGCATGGTGGCTCATTCCTGTAATCCCAGCACTTTGGGAGGCAGAGACTGGGAGGCAGAGGCGAGTAGATTGCTTGAGCTTAGGAGTTCAAGACCAGCCTGGGCAACATGGTGAAACCCTCTCTCTACAAAAAATACAAAAATTACCTGGGTGTGTTGGCTTGCGCCTGTGGTCCCAGCTGCTTGGGAGGCTGAGGTAAGAAGCTCCCTTGAGCCTGGGAGGTGGAGGTTGCAGTGAGCTGACATCGAGCCACTATACTCCAGCCTGGGTGACAGAGCGAGACTGTCTCAAAACAACAAAAAAAATCAAAAAACAAAAAACCCCAAAAACTATGCTTTATGTTCTTATATAGGTACTCTCTCCTCTTTTGCACAGTTATTTCTCATTTTTATAAATGAGATCTTAAGGAAAGCAAACAAGGCAGGTATTGGGTACCATGAGGGTTGCATATATTGAAATTACTGGCATCCATCAGTTGGTTGGCTTGGTGTTTTAAATCTTGAGAAGGAAGAGGAGGGAGGAATTGAAATGTATGGATTAATCTGAACTTCCAATGCCTGTGTTTGGCCAGTAAGGACAGTTTTCTCTTGATTTTGTGTGCAAGTTGTTTGTTTTTAGGAGTATAGATTTGATAGGAAATAAGGGCACTTCAGACTCAAGCACTTCTCTTCTCACACAGCAGTATGCATGGGAAAAAAAAGAGTTTTGTTAGTAGTTGAGGATTTGAGGGAGGGTGGTGGGGGAGGGATGAAGGGAAAGGTTTGCAAATGCATGTGACACTGAGCTAGAGGGGTCACTGTTGCCTGCAGATGCCACAACCCCATTTGTGCACTTGAGCGTGGCCTGAGGGAGCATTGGCCTGATGAATGCAGAGAGACATGCATTTTGATCGAGGTAATTTCCCTCAGATGGGTTTCGCCATCCCATGAATCAAAACCTGTCAGCAAGGAGCTAAAGATGGAGTGAAGTTTATTGTACATTTGTTTCCATGCGACACCGTCATGCTAGAAGGGTCAAGTGAGAGAGATCATTAGAACTGTGTTGATTTACTGGGCCCAGTTGTGCACTTTCCCTGCAGGGAAAGGAGGAAAGAGGCTTTAAGAGAGGAGCTGAGGGGTGCTGGGTGGGGAGGGAAGGGCAATCTATTTGTGGGGAGTTGGGGGAAAGATGTATTGTTGTTGCTTCCCCTGGAACTCCTGATGGGTTTAGAACAGATGCTCTGCCTGTATCTCTGGAAGAGGCACCAAAGATCTTATTAAAAAAGGAAGCTAGACTGGGTGTGGTGGCTCATGCCTGTAATCCCAGCACTTTGAGAGGCAAGGTGAAAGGATTGCTTGAGTCCAGGAGTTTGAAACCAGCCTGGGCGACATAGCAAGACCCTGTCTCTATTAAAAAAAAAAAAAAGGCCGGGCGCGGTGGCTCAAGCCTGTAATCCCAGCACTTTGGGAGGCCGAGACGGGCGGATCACGAGGTCAGAAGATCGAGACCATCCTGGCTAACACGGTGAAACCCCGTCTCTACTAAAAAATACAAAAAACTAGCCGGGCAAGGTGGCGGGCGCCTGTAGTCCCAGCTACTCGGGAGGCTGAGGCAGGAGAATGGCGTAAAACCCGGGAGGCGGAGCTTGCAGTGAGCTGAGATCCGGCCACTGCACTCCAGCCCGGGCGACAGAGCCAGACTCCGTCTCAAAAAAAAAAAAAAAAAAAAAGCCAGGCATGGCACATACCTGTAGTCCTAGCTACTCAGGAGGCTAAGGTTAGAGGATTACTTGAGCCCAGGAATTCAACATTTCGGTGAGCCATGATCATGCTACTGCACTACAGCATGGCAACAGAGTGAGGCCCTGTCTCTTAAAAAGGTGGGGAGCGAGGCAGGTGGCTAATGGAGAAATCAGACTCCCCATTTCAGGATATAGCAAAATAAAGAACCAGGAGCAAAACTGGCCTGCACATTCCAAGTGGACATACGTTGGGGGAGGATGTGGCCTCAGGGTTTGTGCTGATATAATCTCTGAGTTTCAAAAGTCTTATCTCCTTTGTGATTTGAACTTGCTGAAGTACTGCTAGTGCTAAACTGAATGGAAAAAAAGTGTATAATGGTAGTTTAACTAAAGATGGTGGTCTAGTCTTGCCTCTCCACAAGAAGAGCCTCCATTTATTTTCCTGAAAACTGTTTCCTACTTGGCCAGGAGACTTAGTGAAGATATATCAACTAGAACATTCTAGAGGTTCTCAATTTGAAATCTCTATTTATATTCTATATTCACTTTATCTTAGTGGTAGTAGATCAAGAAAACTTTCCCTCTTGACTTTGTTAGTAAAAAATGTGGTGGGACTTAATGTTTGTTGGAAACCTTCCTTATTCTTTTTTTTTTTTCTTGTGAGATGGAGTCTGGCTCTGTCACCAGGCTGGAGTGCAGTGGTGCGATCTTGGCTCACTGCAACCTCCGCCTCCCGGGTTCAAGTGATTCTCCTGCCTCCGCTTCCTGAGTAGGGACTACAGGCACGTGCCACCACGCCCAACTAATTTTTGTATTTTTTTAATAGAGACAAGGTTTCACTATGTTGGCCAGGATGGTCTCAATCTCCTGACCGTGTGATCTGCCCGCCTCGGCCTCCCAAAGTGCTGGGATTACAGGCGTGAGCCACTGCATCCAGCCTTATTCTTATTTTTAGCCTTATTTTTTTTGAGATGGAGTTTTGGTCTTGTTGCCCAGGCTGGAGAATGTCGTGATCTCGGCTCACTGCAACCTCCGCCTCCTGGGTTCAAGAGATTCTTCTGCCTCAGCCTCCTGAGTAACTGGGATTACAGGCATGCATCACTACACCTGGCTAATTTTGTATTTTTAGTAGAGATGGGGTTTCTCCATGTTGGTCAGGCTGGTCTTGAACTCCTGACCTCAGGTGATCGCCTGCCTCGGCCTCCCAAAGTGCTAGGATTACAGGCGTGAGCCACTGCGCCTAGCCTAATTTTGTGTTTTTAGTAGAGACGGGGTTTCTCCATGTTGGTCAGGCTGGTCTCGAACTCCCAACCTCAGGTGATTTTAGAAAATCCTTCCTGGAATTTTCCCAAAGTGCTGGGATTGCAGGTGTGAGCCACTGCTCCTAGCCCCTTATTCTTTTATTACATCTCAACAAATGGAATAGCCAATTAGGCAAAATTAGAAACAGATTCAGCTGAGAAAAACATTAGTACAAGATTACTAACTGGAGCCCTTTCCCTAGATACTGTTACTTATAAATTGTAGGTATATGGTACGCTAGAAAGAAGAAGGGGTCCTAGTATTCTTGACCTGATTATTTGAGTGAAGTGATTAAAATTTACTAGTGTTTTTAGCTAAGGGTTCTGATGATCCTTCTTCCTTCTGAATTAAGCACTTAATTGTCCTACTGTTCTTCCAAAGAAATACTTAAGTGCGATACCTTGAGGAGGTGGTAAAGCTAAGAAAGTGGATTGCTGAGTAAAATGTCCTGGATTCCAATCCTCGTATTATTTGTGAAATTTTGGGCGAGTCACTTAATCTCTCCAAGACTCAGTTTTCCTATCTATGGAATGAATTTAATTATAGTGCCTACTCCATGGGATTATTATAAGAAGTAAATGATGCCAGGTACAGTGGCTCACACCTGTAATCCCAACACTTTGGAAGACTGAGGCAAGAGGATTGATTTGAGCCCAGGAGTTCAAGACTAGCCTGGGAAACATAGCGAGACCCCCTCTCTGCAAAAATGAAAATAAAGTAGTAAATGAGCCTGGGTGCGGTGGCTCACGCCTGTAATCCCAACACTGGGAGGCTGAGGTGGGTGGATCACCTGAGGTCAGGAGTTCGAGACCAGCCTGGCTAACATGGCGAAACCCCATCTCTACTGAAAATACAAAAATTAGCCAGGCGTGGTGGCGTGCACCTGTAGTTCCAGCTACTCAGGAGGCTGAGGCGGGAGAATTGCTTGAACCTGGAAGGCAGAGGTTGCATTGAGCCAAGATGGCACCACTGCACTCCAGCCTGGGTGACACAGCGAGACTCTGTCTCAGGGGAAAAAAAAAAAAAAAGTAGTAAATGAGATATTGCATGTAAAGAACTACACACAGTACCTGGTACATACTAAGCACTCATATGTCAATGGCTATAGTTTTATTATTATTGAGGACAAGAATACTTCTTTTTGTCTTTGAACCTGGCTTAATGTTTTTATAATAGTTTAGAGTACATTAATGAGGTACCCATTGTGGATTTGCTGGTGGTCATAATGAGAAAGGCAGAAAAACTGTGGAGGCAGTAGTTTATTCTAGTAATACACTGTGATTAAATGATAACTTGTATAGGATTCTTAATTGCTTTGTAACCGTCATTCTTTCTTAGGTCCCTTCCTACTCACTAGAAAGCAGATGCAGCAAAAGGGAGAAAATGAACATCTTTCTCAAGCTGAAAGAGTTAAAGAAAGACCAAGACAGTATTCCTCCCTGCTGTGTTCAGACAGGTGGACTAGTTAAATTGAGCACAGAAAGCTGGATAGCTGCTCTGCTTTTAATTTGTATAGGAGGCTGCTGTGGCCACAGGGACAAAGGCAACTCCTTAGTTGGGGTTGAGAGTAGATGCATTGAAAAATTCCTGTGTTTCTGTAGGTCTTTTGGTGTAACCTTTGCTTTTGACCCTGTAGTTTTGGGACACCCAGAGAGACAGCCTGCCTATGGACTGTAGGAATATAATTTCCTTGGGGTTTAAAAACAAATCCAGCTCAGAAACACCACACAGACATTATTTAAAAGTTGGTTTGAGGCCGGGTGCGGTGGCTCACACCTGTATTCCCAGCACTTTGGGAGGCTAAGGCGGGCGGATCACCTGAGGTTGGGAGTTCGAGACCAGCCTGACCAACATGGAAAAACCCCGTCTCAACTAAAAATACAAAATTGGCTGGGCGTGGTGGCGCATGCCTGTAGTCCAGCTACTCGGGAGGCACAGGTTGCAGTTAGCTGAGATTGTGCCACTGCACTGCAGCCTAGGTAACGAAGTAAGACTCTGTCTCAAAAAAAAAAAAAAAAAAAAAGGTTGGTTTGAACTCTTTTGAGACGGAGTCCCACTCTGTCACCCAGGATGGACTGCAATGGCATGATCTCAGCTCGCTGTAACCTCCGCCTCCTGGGTTCAAGCTATTTTCCTGCCTCAGCCTCCCAAGTAGCTGAGATTACAGGCACCTGCTGCCATACCTGGCCAATTTTTGTATGTTTATTAAAGACAGGTTTCACCATGTTGGCCAGGCTGGTCTCCAACTCCTGACCTCAAGTGATCTGCCTGCCTTGGCCTCCCAAGGTGCTGGAATTACAGGTGTGAGCCACCGTGCCCTTGTTTGAACTCTTCTGATCTGTCCTTTTGTTGGGTTAACTTATGTAAATAAAGTCAAAGAAACTGTCCTGCTCTTTAATGAGGATGGGTACATCTGTAGGGAGTAGAGGGTCTCTTGAGATTATGAGAGAATGAGATCTTTGTATATATGTGCCAAATTTTAGAAAATCCTTCCTGGGGGAAAGACACCTGAGGAGCCTACCTGATTTCAGATGTTTTCTAATCCTGAGGCTGAGCTTCTGATGACTGGTGATAAAATGTGAGGGGAAGGTGGAGAAAGAGAAAATAACTGTTAAAGTGGGCTAAATAAAGTGGTAGGGTTTAGGTTCTGATAGGAAAATATATAGACTCTTATACTGAACACTGTTGGACATGAATGATGTCCAACACCTAGGATAATGGCCAGCTCCAACTCATGGTAAACTGAAATATTCTCTCATTCCCAGGCAGACATCATGAGTTTCACAGATGCTTGGAAAATGTCCACAGCATTTCTCTTAAAGAGTTGACTTTGGCTGTCACCTTGATTGACCTGTTTTAAGAATCATTTCAAAGAAGCCTTCTATGGCTTTGCTGGGTGTTTCAAACAAATAAGTTTTTCAGAAATACCACTCTGGTCCTCTTCCCCTTTCTTTCCTTGGTAACATGTAAGCAGTGTTCAACAAGTAGTTTGGGTACCTTCTAACTAGGTGTTACTAGGTGTAACTGGGTGTTACTCAGTGAAACCTTAGTTTTCCATATCCCTCAACTGCCAAAATTGCTTGAGCATAGAAATTTGTTTTATGGGTGTTTCTTACTGTTTATTTTATTTTATTTTATTTTTTTATTTTGAGACAGAGTCTTGCTGTGTCACCCAGGCTGGAGTGCAGTGGTGCAATTTCAGCTTAGTGCAACCTCTGCTTCCCAGGTTCAAGCAGTTCTCTGCCTTAGCCTCCCTAGTAGTTGAGATTACAGGCGGCTGCCACCTCACCCGGCTAATTTTTTTGTATTTTTAGCAGAAATGGGGTTTCACCATGTTGGCCAGGCTGGTGTTGACCTCCGGATCCACCAGCCTCAGCCTCCCAAAGTGCTGGGATTACAGGCGTGGGCCACCATGCCCAGCCTCTTACTGTTTATTTACTCTACTTGTCTATGAGTATTGAGGCCCTGCCTAAAATTAAGTTTTTAGTCATTATAGGTACAATATAGTATATGCTAGCTTATTCAGTTTCTTATGTATCTTTTTTTTTTTTTTTTTGAGACGGAGTCTCGCTCTGTCGCCCAGGCTGGAGTGCAGTGGCCGGATCTCAGCTCACTGCAAGCTCCGCCTCCCGGGTTCACGCCATTCTCCGGCCTCAGCCTCCCGAGTAGCTGGGACTACAGGCGCCCGCCACCTCGCCCGGCTAGTTTTTTGTATTTCTTAATAGAGACGGGGTTTCACCGTGTTAGCCAGGATGGTCTCGATCTCCTGACCTCGTGATCCGCCCGTCTCGGCCTTCCAAAGTGCTGGGATTACAGGCTTGAGCCACCGCGCCCGGCCTCTTATGTATCTTATCTCTTTATGTGATCCTTAGTTCTTGGTGCAAGGTTGCTTAGCACCTTGTGACCAATAAGTTATCATTTCATTCCCATTTACTTGGTGAATGGAGGCTAGTTTGTTTCAATTATTTCCTTTGTCCCTGAACAGTCTGAAGATGATGAGAAACTGAAAAAGAGGAAGGAGCGATTTGGGATTGTCACAAGTTCAGCTGGAACTGGAACCACAGAGGATACAGAGGTAAAAATATACCTGGAATGCTTCATAGACCTTGAAGGGAAATTAGAGTGAATAAACTGAATGGAGAAATATTGTTTCCCCACCTATTTATTTATTTACTTATTTAAGTAGAGATGGGGTCTCTGTTACTCAGGAAGTGAGTGAATAAACTGAGTAGAGAAACACTGTTTTCCCACCTACTTCGTATGTATGTATGTATGTATGTATGTATGTATGTATGTAGAGATTGGGTCTCATTCTGTTGCTCAGGCTGGTCTCAAACTCCTGAACTCAAGCGATCCTCCGCACTCAGCTCCCAAATTGTTGGGATTATTATAGGCATGAGCCACTATGTCTGGCCACCCACCTACTTCTTAAGTGCCCAAATATTTTGCCTTTTTCTTGATAAATTTTTTTCCGGATGAAGTGGCAACACTGAATTCCATCAATATACTTAATTCAGTGTTAGAGTCTATTAGACTAGTGGCAAAGAGTATAATGTTTGGAATCAGGTAGGCTTGGATTTTAAAAGTGGCTCTGGGCTGGGTGTGGTGGCTCGTGCCTGTAATCCTAGCATTTTGGGAGGCTGAGGCAGGCAGATCTCTTGAGCCCAGGAGTTCGACATGAGCCTGGGCAACATGGAGAAACCCTGTCTCTACTAAGAATACAAAAATTAGCCAGGCGTGGTGGCACACACCTGTAGTCGCAGCTACTCAGGAGGCTGAGATGGTTGAGCCCAGGAGGTCAAGGCCGCAGTGAACCTGGATGTCGCCACTGTACTCCAGCCTGGGCAATAGAGTGAGACCCTGTCTCAAAAAAGAAAAAGGCAGCCAGGCACGGTGGCTCATGCCTGTAATCCTAGCACTTTGGGAGGCTGAGGCGGGCAGATTGAGGTTGGGAGTTCAAGATCAGCCTAGCCAACATGGTGAAACCCCATCTTTACTAAAAATACAAAAACTTAGTCGGGTGCAGTGGCGTGTGCCTGTAATCCCAGCTACTCTGGAGACTGAGACTTGAGAATCTCTTGAAACCGGGAGGCAGAGGTTGCAGTGAGCCAAGATCATGCCACTGTACTCCAGCCTGGGCTACAGAGTGAGACTTGGTCTCAAAAAAAAAAAGGAAAAGAAAAAGGCTTTGCCACTTAGTATTAATAAGTTATAGTACTTCCTGAGCCTCAGTTTCATCATCCAGGAAGTGGAGATAATATACCTACCTCAAAGTGATATTTAAAGAATGAAACAATTCTGTGTAAAAAGGGATAGTTTTAAAATATTTAATAAGTACTGGTTGTGCCTAACTCCCTTCTGGAAAAGGACAATGGACTCAAATGAGATTTCCTGTTCTTGTCACTTTGTTTACAGATAGTTTCTCAAAATGAAAGAATCCCAGCACTTTAGGAGAGCAGTGTGGGAGGATCACTTGAGGTCAGGAGTTGGAAACCAGCCTGAGCAACATAGTGAGACCTCATCTCTACTAAAAGTTTTTTAAAAATTAGCTGGGTGTGGTGGCATGTGCCTGTAGTCCCAGCTACTCCAGAGGATGAGGTAGAGGTTGCAGTGAGCCCAGATTGCACCACTGCACTTCAGCCTAGGCAACAGAGAAAGACCGTCTCAAAAAAAAAAAAAATATATAAATAGATAGATAGATAGATAGATAGATATATGGCTGTTCTTGCATTGCTATAAAGGAGAAATACATGAGACCGGGAAGCATGGTGCTGGCATCTGCTTGGCTTCTGGGGAGGCCTCAGGAAGCTTACAATCATGGTGGAAGAAATGGCCATATCTTACAAAAACTTACTATCTTGAGGACTGTACCAACAGGATGATGCTTTATGAAAAGGTCTTTTTTTTTTTTTTTGTTGAGACGGAGTCTCGCTCTGTCGCCCGGGCTGGAGTGCAGTGGCCGGATCTCAGCTCACTGCAAGCTCCGCCTCCCGGGTTTACGCCATTCTCCTGCCTCAGCCTCCCAAGTAACTGGGACTACAGGCGCCCGCCATCTCGCCCGGCTAGTTTTTTGTATTTTTTAGTAGAGACGGGGTTTCACCGTGTTCGCCAGGATGGTCTCGATCTTCTGACCTCGTGATCCACCCGTCTCGGCCTCCCAAAGTGCTGGGATTACAGGCTTGAGCCACCGCGCCCGGCTTTTTTTTTTTTTTTTTTTTTTGAGACAGAGTCTTGCTCTGTCGTCTAGGCTGGAGTGTGGTGGCACAATCTCAGCTTACTGCAACCTCCACCTCCCGGGTTCAAGTGATTCTTCTGCCTCCTGAGTATCTGGCATTACAGGCGCGTACCACCACACCTGGCTAATTTTTGTGTTTTTCGTAGAGACGGGGTTTCGCCGTGTTGGTCAGGCTGGCCTCAAACTCCTGACCTCATGATCTGCCTGTCTCGGCCTCTCAAAGTCCTGGGATTACAGGCGTGAGCCACTGCGCCCGGCCTATGAAAAGCTTCTTTGCCGGGCGCGGTGGCTCAAGCCTGTAATCCCAGCACTTTGGGAGGCCGAGACGGGCGGATCACGAGGTCAGGAGATCGAGACCATCCTGGCTAACATGGTGAAACCCCGTCTCTACTAAAAATACAAAAAACTAGCCGGGCGTGGTGGCGGGCGCCTGTAGTCCCAGCTACTCGGAGGCTGAGGCAGGAGAATGGCGTGAACCTGGGAGGCGGAGCTTGCAGTGAGCCGAGATCGCGCCACTGCACTCCAGCCTGGGTGACACAGCGCGAGACTCCGTCTCAAAAAAAAAAAAAAGAAAAGCTTCTTTATGAATAAGTATCAGAGTTAGTCTTGTAAATTAAACCCTGAAAATTTTAGAATCAGATCGGTTAGCACTCTTCACTAGAAAAAAGCCAGAGGAGTTTGTATTCTGTGAGGGGCAGTGGTTGGGAGTGCCCATGAAGGACTTGGTGCTGTTCTGTGAGTCACTTCCAGAACTAGAAGTCTTCCCTCACCATTTTGTGTCCTCTCCAGTGTTGCTGCCTCCTTTAAGAGATCTGTGATAGGGACTCACCCACATACCACTCACTCCCTGTTCGTTCTGTTGGCATCAAAGATTTATATGCCTTTTTTGTGAGTTGGAGTCCTAAGGAATAGCTACTGTCTGTGACTGCTCAGAAGGGCATCTCCTTCACCTCTGTGAATAGCATTTCTTAATCCTTTGTCCTCTGAAATCTTCCATCTCCCCATTGACTGGAAGACTTTCCCCAGCCTGTTAAGAGCCTGTTGTTTCCAGGCTAGCTGATCTCAGGCTGAGTGGTCTTCCTTTAGGAATCTTCCCATTTTCTACCACTGTTCTCTCTCTTCCTCGCCTCCAATAATCTTTACTCCTCACCCTCCTTAGCCGCTAAACTTTCCCAGCTCCTCCTGGTTAACTGGAAAGATTGGAGAGATTCAGGAATGAAATCTCTAGCTGCCAAGCTCAAGTCTGGGCCATCCTTCCTTCTCGGGCCTTGTGACAGTTCATGTGAGTTTGGGTTAAAGCGGCCAGGAACCCAGGCAACTATTGTCTTCAGTCTAATTTTTTTCTTCTTGCTGCTTCTTTACAGGCAAAGAAGAGGAAAAGAGCAGAGCGCTTTGGGATTGCCTGATGAAAAGTTCTTGATACTATCTGTTCTCCAGTGTTTTCCATTTCTCTCATTCTTCTTGGTCACATATATGCCTAAATGCACAGTCACGTGCCTACGTCCTGCCTCGCAATGAGGGAGCATGTACCCCAGGTACATCCGTGAACTGCGGCAGCAGTTTGACTTATTGCTGTTTCAGCTTTAAGGTTGTTGTGTTTTTGTTTTTGATTATGTTGCTCGTTAATAAAAAAAAAAAAAATAGAAAAGAGAACAATGTGTTTTATTAGGTGCTCCTTTGATTTATTGGAGCCAGATTAGACCAGATAAGAGGAGCTTCAAGGGCAAATATTATAGAGAGAGAATTGGCCGTAACATCTTTATCCCTTAGAAGAGAAGACGAAAAAGATTGAGTTTACCCTTTAAGCCTATTTATTCCCTTCTCTCATACTCACAAGCATTTTTTATCCTCTGTGAAGAGGTTAAGTTACCCACCCACCAAGTCTTTGCTCCAGCAGCTTGTAGTGACCCGCTGAAATAAAACAGAACATGGGAGGTTTTAGGTGTTGCAAAGGACATAAATACAAGGGCAGTGATTAGCAGCCTTCTGTTCCGAGGTAATAATGCTGACTTTTTCTTGGATAAAATAGAGTCCAGGGTCCCACATTAGAGGAAAAGGGCCCTCATTTCAAGGGTGGCCTGGCATGATACTGTGTTGGTCAGTCAGTTCAGGAAGGGAGATGGGCTGGATATCCCTCAGAGATAGAAGAAATTTTGTGTGCGGAATCAAAGCATGACAGAGGATGTCAGAGCTGTTACACATTGTTAGCTAAGTCATTGGGAACATAAGCAGTGGAACTGGAGGCTTCAAGTTCATGTAGGTCTGAAACCTCCTACTTAATCTTTTGTATATGTTAGTGCAGAGTTTCTCCTCTTAATCTTTATGTAAGCTTGGTTTTTGTTTGAGTTATTTTTGGTAATAAGATTTAGGAGCCTGGCACCTTACCTGAAAACTTTGGTACTATGAACAGATCCCATGTTGCTGTGGTATAATCCTTTATCCTTATTTCTACTAAAACCTGCCTGGTTTTGTGCTTAATGAAATGATAATGGTTTGATCACCTTTCTAATGTCAAGAATCTCTTTATTTCTCTAAAGTCTCTGGTTGGTGAGGAAGGCCGGGACCTAAAGCTTAGATACTTTAGGAAAATTATGCCTCGGAGAGCAGATCCAAAAACTGCTGCCCATTTGTTGTGAAGTTTGCCCCATTCTGAGACTTTGGAGAAGTGAACAAAAGGGAATGCTGGTTAAATTTCTGACACCTCCTCATCCAAAAAAACCTTACAATTGGAATGACCTTCCCTTTTTCCCTCTTTTCTGTCTGCCTCCCTTTTCTTTACCTCAGGCTCTGATCTTGGGGCTAGCTTTTCCTGTCTCTACTCTTGTCTGCATCTGAAAACAGAATAGATCTTATTTGTAATTTGAGAGATCATAGATTCACTAATGGTTTCTACCTCAATGTGGTTTTAAAAAGAGAAAAATGCATGAGGGAATAGAGCAGATGCTGACTATGAAGTGGAACAGTGGATCTTTTGGAAGTTTTCTTCACTTTGTCTCTTTATCCTCTATAACCTTCCAGAAAGATATTCAGCCTTACTTGCCAGGATTCTCTTCTTGAAGCCTAATTATTCTCCTCACTCATCTTCCCCCAGATCTTTGAACAGTGTTTTCCAATTGGTGAGGATATTTTTTTTCTTACTAACCTTTTTCTTCCCATTTCAGCAGCTGTTCCTGTGTTGGTCAGAAGTCTCTAACCTCCGAGCCAGATCAAATCCTCCCCTTCCTATCTCGTTATAATCATTCCCCACATACTCTTTGAACATGAATAGTTCAGGATGCCTTTTTCCCAATTCAGTTTTAAAACAGTAATTCCATTTGGAGATGGAACAGACATTGAGGCTTGTAATTGTTTACCTGAGATCTTAGTACCCTTCCTTCCTATCCCCCAGTTTCCCTACTGTAGCTGATCCAGCATCCAGATGTGGTTAACTGATTCCAATTCCTGAAGCTGTGACATTCTCTGCATACCTGGAAGCTCTTAATGAGGGAGTCTATAAAAGCTGTGGGGAGAACTAGCTTCCTCAGCTGTAAATCTGTACTTTTTTATGGTTCTCTAGGATTATTCTCTTTTTTTCCACTCTCACTCTAAACTGCCCAGCCCCTCACCCCATCTCTTAAGAACTGCTGAAGATAGAGGCTAGAAGCTTCTGTGAGGATGAGGGCTATAGGAAGGAAGGTGTGAATAAGGTCAGGACTTCTTGGTGTTGAGCTGAGTTTTCTTGCTGTGTCTGACATGAGGAGTGAGGGAGGAGCTTAAGGGAGGATAACTTTTTTGCTGTTCTCTTATATGATTATTGGAATCCCCCCAAAATTTAACCTCCCCTTCTCTTGCCATATCTAGGCTTTTCTTGTTTTTCCCTCCAAAGGGATTGACAATTACAGATTTCACATCTTTCCAGATTCTTTGAGCCCAAGGTGTCCCCAACTTTCTTGTTATCTCTTTCCCTTATGTTGTTCCTGTATTTAGGTTTCTACCTCCTGGATCACTTTTAATAGGATAGATTAGAATGTAATATTGTTTAGCAACTACTTAGGTTTAATTTCTTGTTCTGCCACACTAGCTCTGAGACCTTGGGCCGATAATCATTCTCTTTTCAGACTGTACCAAAAGGAACCCCATTGTGAAGGTTGCTGTGTGAATGAAGTGATATTCTCATATCATGTATTCACACTACAATTTGATTACCATAATTTACATAGTAATCATTTAATAAATATTAGCTCTTAATCTTACTGGGTGTCAGGGTACTATGGAAATACATATTTCTTTCCGAGTAGGTTCTAGCTAGGTGTGAGTGCCCTAGTTTGAACATGTTTGTGTGTGCATACACCCAGTTAGCAGTTGTATTTGGAGAAAAAGAAAAGGCAGAAAGAGTCCCATTCACTCCCTCAACCCCAGCTCACTGGCAGGAAAGCTGGACATTGTTGCTTTGGAGCATTGACTTTCCTGCTTCTGCTCCACTATAGACCAGAAGCTGTAAATGCCACTGCCTGCTGATTCTTAGCTTGGGGCCCCTGCCATTTAAAATATGGTCAAGGTCAGAGTATAGGATAGCTTCTCATGCCCTTAGTTGGAGGATGTTTTAAGATAAAGAAGAAAAGACTTGTAAAAAGTCATCTTGAGTGGTTGGTCTCTTTTGGGTGTTCTCTCAGTCTTATAGGAAACAAGTGAGCCACGGGGAGAGAAAACCCATTTTCAGCTCAAGACAAAGTTAGGGGTAGATGTGGATATAGTTCCCTTGGGAAGATAGAATACATAACACTTCTGCTACTCAACCAGTTCCAGCCTCAGTCTTGTAGTTGGTCTCCGGTAGGGTCAATGTGCTGATAGAACTGATAAGACAGGGAAGGCATGGCAGTACACTGAACCCTCAGCAGCCCTGTCCCCAATTCTGGATCAGGTTGATGTCACAGGAGCTTTCCTTATTTTTATTTTACTTTTTTTTTAGAGACAGTGTCTTACTATGTTGCTCAGCTTGGAGTACAGTGGCTATTTACAGGTCCAATCATAGCACACTGCAGCCCTGACCCTCTGGCCTCAAGTGGTCCTCCTGCTGCAACCTCCTGAATAGCTGGAACTACAGGAGCACACCACTGGGTCCTGCTTTCCTTATTTTTTAAAAATGTGAGTCAGGCAATATTCTTTTGCCATTCCCAATTCATATGCCCGGGGAATTGTGCTCTAGTTACATGGGAAAAAATTTTACAGTGAACTGAAAGAATATTTGAGATGCTATTTTAGCCACTCTTGTGTAACAAGACAAGTTGGATGGCTATGTTGGTTTACAGATTTTTGTCAAACTTCGTTGAGGAAACCTAGGAACAGGGACTGCAGGAGAATAGAACACTAGCTGGATCATCTCAAGAGAATCTTTAGATCTTCCATTCTGTGGAGGCTGGGAGAGGGGTTTTGTAGTCTTTGGGACTGTTTCGGCTCAAGCTTTTTAGAGAGGGGTTGTTCTAGTTGCCCCCAGTTTCCTGTCCTCTTCCCATCCTTCCTTGGCCTGCATGTCCCAAACCTCATACCACCATGCCCTTAGTGTTTTCTGTCTTGCTCCAGGACCCCATCTTCTTAGTCATTGAATACGAGGTTTCCTGTCTCAGATCCTCTTCACCTCTGGTTCTCCAAGGTGTAAATGTGGCACTTGATTAGGGAGAAGAGCTCAGCACTGAATTCTAAACTCTTTGACTGCTTTTATTTTTTTTTTCAGGTTCAAGTGCTGGATTGTGTCATGTGACCATCCCAAAACTCAGAGCACCCTATGGCCATCTTTGCCCTCTGTCACATAACTTGAAAACTGCCTGATGGCCTTTTTGCAGTGGTTCCCTCCAGGAAGCCTTGATCTCAGTTGAAGAAGTTCTTTCCCGGCATTCCAGTGCCCCTGTCAGCTCCATACTCCTCAGACACCCTTAACAAAGGCTGTCATGCACACAATGTAACAAATACACAAAATAAATGATAATTACACTAATAATGATATGTTCAGAGGGGCACTGGCCAGGTCCACACATATCATAGGTGGGAGGGGCTGCTAACTCCCACTGGGTTGCTGAGCTGTCCCCCAAGCCCCTTTACTCCATGCCTCTTTGGGGGTAGGGAGGAACAGGGGAATGAGAGTTCAGCTCACAGATTTATGTTCATAAGAGAAAGACCCCTGCCCCCGCCACCACACACACACACAAAGGTCTTTATTTGGTGGTATTAAAGGGGCAGTATTCTAAGTGTCCCCCATATTTAATGGCCCAGCTCTCTAGAATCTGTAGAAGGAAGATATACCTGATGCTTATTGCCCAATCCCTACTCTGCGAAGATCAAGAGGCATTTGACCTTGGAGGGAGATATCATCTGTTCTTCACTTCTCTGTTCCTTTCCTTCCACCAAGGAAATGTGAGTGGTGTTGATGGCCGGGTGTGTCTTGTTCTCCAGGATTGGGGCAGAAGGAAGGATGAAGAACAGGGCCAGAGAGGCTTGGGGTTAGCATAGCTGCTATATGGGTGAAGGCAAGCTGAAGAGCCTAACAGCCCCTGCCCATTCCTCTACTGAAACACCTTGTTTCACTTTCTCACTATAAGAATAGGAATAAGATGTTAAAGCTCACCCACATCACCTTCTCAAGGGTGGTCACATACCTTTGCCCCTTCCACCAACTGGCCAAGAGGGAGAGTCATGCTTTTGGGAAGAATGAGCCATCCAGGTTTGCTCACCAGCTTGGGCTTTACTTTAGTTCAGTACTGTTTTTATCAGACCCGTAACTGCTGGCTCTACTTAGAGTGACAGTTTTGCTGAAGGTTCTTACCCCACCTCTCCTGACATCCTCTAAGCTCTTGCCTGGAGCCAAGAGGCGTGGTGGTGAAGTAAGGATAGGGTGTGGATCAGGAGATTCTCAACTTGGCTTCTAGGCACTGTCCAGCTGGGAGGCAGAGGGGAACTTGTACTCTGAAGCCTGTGACTCCTCTTAAGCCTCACATCTCTTCACCACTACTCTGGTGCCCTGGTTATCTGTCCCACAGCGAGAGGTATTTTATGTCCATAAAGTGCCCGTGGTAAGTGCTCAGAATTCATCTCTTGGCTGTGGCGGGTGCTGTCATTTCTCATTCCATTGAGGGGAAGAAACTGAGGCACAGCGAGTCCAGAGGAGAATGGGTCAGGGTTGTGGGAGGAATTAATGGGCCTAGCTAGTAACTTGAAATGGCAACCAGTCTCTGCCTGCTTCCTAGCCTTCCAAACCCGGGAGTCTCCATCCTTCCCATCCTCTGTTCTAACTGGCCTTGTCAGATGCTTTTCCCCACTGTACTTTCCCCTCCCTGCTGCCAGGTACTGTTAGATTCCAAAAATAAAAGGAAAATAATTATACACTCTGCTTCCTTGATCTCCCCTCTTCCACCCTGAGCTTTTGGGGTTAGGGGACTAAAATATCCCCCTTCCAGAATCCCTCCCACCTTGGTCTGCTGGCCTTATTCCCTAGCCCAGAGCAGTGATTTGGATTCAAATGCCCTGTAACCTTCAGCCTCCTTACTGCTCCTTTCTTGACCTCTCCTAACGCTTTCCAGACCCAGGGGACTCTAGGGTCTCTATACTCTTTCTTATTGACCTGAAGATAGAGGCTGGGAGCAGGGCCATTCCAGAGGCTCTTTGGTCTCTCTCTTGGCTGAGGGAATTTGGGCTTAAGCAGGCTGCACCCTCTGGCTAAGTAACTCAGTATCATGAGGGTTGACCTGAGGGTTTAAAGTAGCTCTCATCGTATAGATCCTGGATGTTGAGGGTTCTCTCTCCCACCCCTCTATCCCCAGCTCTTAAACCCTAAGCTCTTACTATTTCCATGACAACTGGCTTAAATTCAACCCATTTGGCTCAGAAAAGGTTGAGTTAGGGTGATAATGGGTTAGAAACTAAACTTCATGTGTCGACCCTCTTGCCCTTTACTCCCATTCCCAACCCTGGAGGCTTTATACAAGTGCTTAAGTGGGTAGGTGTTGGGGAGAGCAGGGTTTGGGGAATAAGGGATAAATGGGGCACAGTGGGCAGGGGCCCTCCTATTCCAGTAAAGCCAAATACCAAAAAAATGAAAAGTCACAATAAATAAATAAATAAAAATTCCCAAATCCTTTTGCCCCTGCCCTCACTTCCCTTCCCCTAGCCACTGTGGAGGGAGAGAAGGGAAAAAGAACGGACTTTTGATTTCTTCTCCTACTGAGTAGTCAGGGGATCTCCCCAAACTATACCAAGCCCCTCACCTTGCCAGTGGAAGAAAGGAGGCTTGGTGTGGGGCTTTCATTTATTACTCCATTTCAGTCTCTTTCTCAGTGTTTTGTCTCTGCCTAGTCTGTCTCTTCTGCCTCTCTCTCTTTGCCTTCTCACTGCTGCTCTTTTTGTTCCTCTGTCTCTATCCCTCTGTCTCTACATCTCTCTGTCTTTTTGTCAAACCTTCGCATCTGCAAACTTCAAACACTCCCCACCCTGACTATGCCCCTCCTTCCCCTTTCCCCCAAACCCCTCACCCCTCAATACCCACTTGCCTCCCTCTGTTGTATTGCACACTGCTTGGTCGGGGAACAGGGTGTGATGTTCATGGGAAGAGTGGAGGGAGCTCTAGGGCTTGGGGGAATGGGGGCAGGGCTGGGGGTCTTGGGGTAGGGTCTGTGGGGGAGGCATCCTCTATCCCCCACCTTAAGAGCAGCCACAGCGATCCACCACCATGCCAGGGATCTTGCCGTAGATAATCTGCTGCTTGTCATTGAAGTAGAGCATGTTGATTGGGGACATCTTGGTGGGGGTACAACAGGGCCCAGCAGAGCCTCTTGGATTGGCCTGCTGCACCAAATGGGTATGCGGATATTTTTGCATGAACATGTACTCGCACTGGCCGGAGCAGTAGTTGGCCTTGTAGCGCTTAGGTGCGATGATCCAGTCCCAGCCGAAAGCCTCAAAGTCCACTGTGAGGGGATATCGGCAGCAGCGGGACTCGCTTGAGTGCTCGTCGCAGTCCAGACCCAGGTTCCGCCGGGAACGTTTTGTGTTCTCTAGGACTCGAAGCTCCATGAATGGATGCTGAGGGTCAGGGAGAGGGGAAAGAAATGTGATACGGCCCTGAACAGTTCCTCTTCCCTGTTCCTTTCCCACCTGCCAGGGGCATCAGAATAGAGACCGCTGACTTCTCAGCTTTTCCATTGCTCCCACCCCCAGAATTTATCTTCTGCCCACTTTTCTTGCCAGCTAGCTAGCTCTCCTTCAACTCACCATCTCTAATTCTTACTCTTCTGGCAAACTGACCCCCGTCAGCCCCTTGGCCCAGTGCCTCAACAGCCAGTTTTTGTGTTCTCACAGCTCTTCCATTAACTGACACCTTTACCTTCAAATCCAGTTTTCAGCTGTTGTCTGATTTGGATCCTTGAGAAGTAACAGTTGCCACCCCACTCCTCAGCTCCTCTAGAATGAGCTCCTGACCCCAGAGAAGTAATGCTAGACCCCAACCTCCTTCACATTCCTTGTCTACCTTTTCCAATGTAACCCCATCTCCTCGGGGCCAGGTTACACATATCCACCACCTCAGGCCCCCTGCTCACCAGCCCCTCAGCTCCCGGCCCCAGGGAGGTGACAGCCAGGTCTGTGCCACTGGGATCAAAGGCGTTGATCTCGATGCCCCAGTTGCTCTGTGGCTGGCGGAACCAGCTGTGTAGCACTTGCTTGAAGTCGATGCTCTGCCAATGGCCTGAGCGTGAGTGCAGCTCAATCTTCAGTGAGCGGATACGGATGTGACGCCGGCCTCCGCCCCCTCCCCCTGCGGTCCCTTCCCCAGTTAGGGGTTTTAGTCGCAAAATCTGCAGGTAGACTGTGGCTGGGCGGGGTACAGGCCGTAGGTACACCCACAGCTGGGCCTTCAGTACCTTTGTGAACATCACCTTGGGGCTGAAGTGAAAATGGCAGCAGAGAGGGCTGCCATCTGTCTGTACTGCTGGGTCCGCTGATAAGAGAGAAGGGCACAGCATCAGCAAAGGGTGTTTGTGTAGGGTATCAGTAGTCCTGGGTGGCATTGGCAATCTGGACTTCTCAGCCTGACTTTTCCAATTCTTTACCCTTCTCCCATGCCTGTCTTATAACATGTCTCTGGTACCTAAAACAGCACTTCCTCTATAGTATGATGGCCCTATAAGGCCTTACTGATATGTATTCATTTCCTAATCCACTTGCCCTAATATATAGATTCCCGTCTACCAGATAACCTGCAAAATTATTCCTCCACCACCATCCTTACTGGCCTCCAACTTTTCCCAGCATGTAAGGCTCCAACATTTTCTGAATCTTTGAAGCTCTTTGTAGAAGCCATACCTCCTATCACACCTGCTGCCCTTACGTCACCTTGCCCCCTATCTGCTCTGACTTACCTGCTGGGCAGGTAGAGCCTGGCACATCCCTCCCCCACAAAAAAAAAAAAAAAACACAGATGGCCTCAGAGAGGGGATAACCCAGGGTCCAGATAGGGAGCATGAGCTAAATTTATCCCATTATGTAAACCAGAATTCAGATCTAGGCTTCTTGCCTCACTCCCATTAGGAATAACACCTAGCAAAATGGAACTATCCAAGCACTTCCTATACATCTGTCTCCCCATTCTCTCCTAAGAAGTTTCTTCAGCTGCTGCTTCATCATCATCACCATGACTGCTCCAGCTCTTGAGGAAAGGAATAATTACCTTCATGGTGTTGCCTCCTATTTGCCTAAAGCACCAGAAATAATATTAAATACACCAGATCAACTACAATGCCTTTTTTCTCCCCTGAGCTTCCTTTGGCTTCTCAGTCTAGTGCCGGTAGGTCATGACAAAGTTTTAACATCCCAACTTTACATTTTGACCCATTTCTCCTTGCTCTGGACCATAAATTGATCCTTCTTGGGTCTAATGAACAATTCTCAATAAATATCTGCCTCTGCTTCCATTCCAGCTCTTCTTCACTGCCTTTCCTAAGTCAGTTGGGAGTGCCCTACAACATGTCTCCATTGGACAGTATATGTCTATCCTCACTCTAGATAGGAAGAATCAGGAATGAGCTTCCAGAGCCATAGAAGCAGAGTCAGGAAGTCTGGGCCTTTAAGTATCCTCCCCATGTCTTGAGTTCTGCAAAATCAGGATGGACTTAGGATGTCCTGTCAGCTCTTCCCCACTCCCACCCTGGGAGAAAGAGGACCTTCTAAGTGAGATGAGGAGGAAAATGCTTAATGAACTTCATATATTCAGGATATGATACCCAAAGTCTCTATAGCTTTTTTTTTTTTTCCTTGATTATTCTCTGAGGTCCCAGGGCCCTGGCAGTCCAGTTATTTTACTGGCTGGAGCTTCAGGGATGGTGCAATGGAGTAGGGTTTGGGGAGTGAGAATTCAGAGATTAGAAGTAGCTGGGGTAGGGAAGCTACTAGTGAGATGGGGAGTGACAAGCAACATCCCAAATAGCATACTCTACCTAATTTCAGCATAGGAATTGCCTGTTTTCTTGCCATTAGGTACTAACCTCCATGAGAGTAGACACTATGTTATTCATACTGTGTCTGTTTTGCTCACCATTGTAGCTTTAGTGCCTCCCATAGTGGCAGACAGCACTCAGTAAATACACAGTCAATGAACTCCCTAAACTCCCAATCTTAAATTATACAGGCAAGTGCCTGAAAGTTCTTCCTGGCATCTAAATTCTGTTCTTTGACTATAATTGAAGTGGGTTTAATCACTGCCTGATTCCTTACTAACCACTATATAACTTTACTAAACTTAGTGTGATATAATTCTTGCTTCACATGAGTGCTAAGCATTAACTAGAGAATGTGAAAATAGAAAACAAACAAACCAACATTTATTGAGAAGCTACTACTATTTTCGCATTCTCTACTAAGCTCTAAACATAACCCTCCCTCTACCTAAGCTGATCCAGGGTTTGAAGATGAGGGCTACATCTAAGTCTTTGGTTCCATGTACTTGTCCCCCAGTGGACAGGGGACAGTCAGTGCTACAAGGAGGTAGGGCATAGGGAAAAAGGAAAGAGCAGAGAGAAGAGCCAGGGGAGAGACTGGAGATGGTGAGGGAGATGAGTTAAGAGTTGAAAGCAGATGAGTAGATATAGGGAGAGAAATAGAGGCTAGAGTGGAAAAATGCAGGGGATAATCATGGCAAAGGGAGAATAAGTTTGGGAGTTTGAGAATCCTGATGCGGGGGCAGTGATAGAAAGGAGTGGGTGATGGTTAGAAAGCTAAAGGTGGGAGGAAGCTAAACCTAGTGGGGTAAAGGAGAGAAAGGATAGAAAGGGTACAGACGGAGGAACAAAGGAGAAGCAGGTAGAGCCACAGAGGGAAACGGGGCTCGAGAGAGTCCCCAACACACATATGCCGAGCTCTGATGGGGAGGAAAAGGGGCCACATCTGTGTTGAATTGATCGGGCTGGTGGCAGGCAGCAGGTCAGGTTTAGTAGGCGGCGCTGGTGGGAGAGAGAGGTCACTGCACTATTTTCAGCAAATGCCCAACCCCCTCCCTGCACACCACCTCCCCTTCCCCCCACCCTAACCCCCCCAACACACACACTCCCAACCATGGCTGGAAGGCCTAAGGGCAGGAGGTTGGGCTGAGAGGGCAGGGGCCTCTTGGTGTGGGGAGGAGAGAAACTCAGGGGCTGGGCTTGGCTCCCAGAAGGGCAGGGGGCTGGGTTCCCAGGATGAAGGCTCGGTGGGAGAGCCTGAGAGGGTAGAGGGAACTAGGGCAGGCAGAGCAGCCTAGGAGAGGTGGGGGCTGGGGTCCAGGGTTGAGGGCTGGGGGAGGGGAGGGAGGGGGAGGGGAACGGAGGCCATCTCTGCTGACAAACACCTCCCCCGATTAGCAGAGCACAAGTCTCTTATTAAAGCGGGTCCCTGGGGATTAGACTATAAAAGTCTCTTTTTCCTTTTCCCCTCTCTCCCTCCCCTCCCCTCCCCTCCACTCCCCCTCCCTCTCTTAAGAGCTCAGCTAGGCTCTTAAAGGGGACGTACAATACCTGGCCGGAGACCCAGTTCCCTACTTGCACAAGTCCTGGGGTGGCACCAGAGTGGAAGTTGGGATGGGATCCCACCAGCTGGTGTCCCCTCCCCACCCACCCAGGCCTCACCTGCACAGCCCAACTCATGTAGGCAGGGTCCCTTCACTTCGTGTATTCCCATTGCCAGAGCTAACTCTGGTGGGCTCGGGCCTGTTGGTTAAGGGATGCTAAGGATATTTAGGGGCAAGGGGAAGTCCACAGCCCCATCACCCATCCTGGAAATCTTCACACACTACACCACATAGACTAGAGTATCTTTTCCCTCTGTAACCTTCATCTTCCAGCAAACTCTTGATCTGAATTCCTCTATAACTCTGTTTCCTAGAAACCCCACCCCCTACCCTCAGTCGATCTGAGACTGATCCTACTAGCTTCCATAAGCAGAAGCCTTAAGAATAGAAGGGAAACTGAGGAACCCGAGACCAGATCCCCATGCCTCCCACCCCCACAGCCAGTTAGTTTCCTGGTTCTTTGAGCTTAACAGCCCCGACCAAGTATTGTGGAATTGAGAGGTCTGCAGAAATACCAGGGGCAGTGTGAGGCACTCAGCCCCCCAGATGCACACCTGGGTTCCTGTGCCTCTCCCATGGGGGTGGGCCACTGGGACTCCCCTCAGCCCCCAGCTTTTTATGACCCATCTGCCAATAAACCAGTCTCCCCCGTCTTCTGTTCACAGCCATAAAACCAAACTCTGTGTGTGTTGCAGGGGGCTGTGGGAAGGGGGGAACCTTGCCAAACCACTAGGGAATAAGAGAGGCCTGGTTCCCTGTAGTTGGGGAGGGGGGAGACCTCAGTGGGGGAGGAGGAGAAGGAGTCACCTGACCCTAGGGAGAGCTGGAAAGGGCGGGGGGGGGGGGGGGGTGTAGTATTCGCCTGGATTTTCCAGGTCATAAAATTTAAAAGCAGCTCATGTCTATTATATATGTTCATCTTCCGTTTGGTCAGGGGCTCGGATGCCTGGGTTCCCGCTCCCCCATCTATTTCTCTTTTTTCCTAGGTCTTCCTCTCTCTCAGGTCCAGCTGCGGTAGGGGCGGGCAAATAAGGGATGGAACACTAAGGTTTGAGTAGCCAATGAGTGTCCTTAGCCCCCAGCGCAATGGAGTTGAGTTCTCTGAGCTCGGTCAGTATCAAGAAGGCACAGCTTTTCCACCCCTTCGGATACCCGGTCTGAGACAAGGCTCAGGATGGAAAGGGTGCCAGCTGGGTTGCCAGGAGGTGTACAGGCTCTGGGACCCTATTCTTGGGAGAGAGCACACAGTTCTCTGCAGCCGAGTGGGCATGCTGCGAAAGGAGCACGGAGTGGGGAGTTAGCGCCAGGGCCACTGGGAGGCAGGGAGCACTGCAGTCCAGCTGGGGCTGCGGGGGTCCTGCAGCCTCCCGATTCTGTTCTCCAGCCTCCCAGCCACGGCTCTTCAGGACAGAGTCGCTGCCCAGCCCCAGCTTCCCCGGACTCCAACAACGGTCTTTTTCGCATACTGGGGGTGGAAGGCAGTATCTCGAAACCCGCCCCATTTCCCCCCGCCCCAACCTCCGGAAACTGGGCGTGCATACAACTTTGCAGCCCATCTCCATCGCTCGAAAAACTTCTATGAAGTAGCCCCCGCTCCCTAATTCGTCAAGTTTTCGCAGGAAAAGCTTCTGGGCCGGGGCAGCAGGGAGCGCCCCGCTTGGAGCAGAAGGCGCCCATCGCGGGGCCAGAGCCAGCACCCCACTGCTCGCGCCCCGCAGCCCACTTACTCTCCTGGGCCATGCTAATGACGGTCTCGGTGGTGGCGTGGTACTCGTCCTCCTCCAGGAAGTCCTCGGGCTGCAGCGCGTCGCCCTGGAAGTCGTGTAGGTCCAGGATCTGCTGCAGCGGCGGCGCCTTGGGCAGCAGCTGCTTCACCACCTCGCGGCTGATGTTGGGCGCCTCCTTGAGCCGCAGTTTGCTCAAGATCTGCGACTTGATGCTCTCTAGGCGCAGCTCGCGGCTGTGCTGCCGCCACACGCACACGGGGCAGCCGTCCGGCTCGGGCGCCACGGACGGGGCTGGCCGGCTAGAGCGCTCCCCCCCGACCCCCGCCGCTGCCGCCGCCGCCGCCGCCGCCGCCGCCGCGGGGCCCTCGGCCGCCTCCCCCCGGGGCCGCAGCTCCAGGGCGAGGAGCAGGAAGCCCAGCAGCAGCGGGGCCGCGAGCACCATGCTGGAGGGGAGGGGAGGGAGGACTGGGGGGCGGGGACGCCGGAGTCCCGCGGGGAGGGGGCGGAGGGAGGAGGGAGGGAGGAGGAGGGGGTCCGGGCGGCGCGGGATTGGGGGCTGCCCGGCCGAGGGGGGACCCGGGGGGCCGGGGGCGGCGGGCGCGCGGGCGGGGCGGGCGGGCGGCCGGGGCGGGCGGCTGGGGGGGCCCGAGCCCGGGCCAGGCCCTTTATAGCCCCGGCCCCCGTGTCGTCAGCGGCCGCGATTGGCTGCGGAGCCAACAAAAGAGGCAGCGCTGTCATCCGAGGCGAGAGAGGGAGCCGGAGAGATCCGAGGAATAGAGAGAGGGAGGGAGTGAGGGAGCAAGGGCCAGAGAGAGATGAAGAGACAGAGATATGAGGGGGCGGGGGGGGGGGGCGGATATAGGGGAAAGTCAGAGCCAGAGAGACCAAGGAGAATCAGAGAGAAAAAGGGGGACGAGACAGAGATAGGAAAAGGAGGAGGAGAGAGAGGGAGAGACAAAGGAGGAAAAGAAGAGTCAGGGGGAAGATGCAGAGGTGAGAGACTTAGCTAGAGAGGGAAATAGTGTGTCTGTGGGAGACACAGAACCAAGGAGGAGAAAGACTGGGACAACTAGTGGGAGAGTTAGAGTGGAGACAAAAATGGGGAGAAGAGGGGTACCACTAGACAGGGGGAGACAGAGGTCTACAGAGCCAGACCACAAGAGATCGGGGGTCATGGAGATGGGAACAGGGGCAGAGGAACACAGGACAGAGGAGTGCCCTGGGAAAGAGAGGTGGGGAGAGAAATCAGGATTGGGGAGGAGAGAGAGGGGCACAGACAGGGAGATACCAAGGGAGCCCCTGAGGAGGTAGGTGCAGGGGATTGGGGGTGGGGGAGAGGAAAAGCAGAAACTCCTGAGAGAAGGAGCCACGAGAGTCAGCCTCGGTGGGAGCACGGAGAGCCCAGGGGACAGAGGTGGAGAACTTGAGACCAGAGGAGCTCTAGCCATCAGCGGTAGCCCAAAGAAGATGCTCAAGGAAGCCGTGGAAGGAAGCATCAGGCTAGGCTCATCAGAGGGATTAAGGGGACTAGGAGAGGAAGAGGTCAGGGACAACCTAAGAAGGTGGAGAGGTGATGGGAAGAACTGAAACAGAGGGAAGACATAGAGCTGGGAAGACTGTGAGCTTGAAATTGGGGCTTAACAGGGCTAAGGGAGTCAGCCGGCTGGAAAAGGCAGGAGCTAGAGGCCACTGGGGGAGGGGTGGGAAGGAGATGGCTGGAGGCTGCTATACTTGGGGAGAAATCTGGATTTCTGGATTTCTAGCTATATCTTTGGATCTGCAGGGTCTGAGAAGTCTGAGAAGGGGATGGAGGTTGCAAGGGTGAGCATGGGAGAGAAGTCTGCGCTCAGATGCACGAGATGAAATACAGATGTGGGACCAGCCCTAGTCTTCAGGTGTGACCCTGGACACAGCCAGAGAGCAGAGTAGAACAGTACTAAGGTGAAAAACTGTTTTGAAGGTGCTTAACTTCTGACTTCAGGTTTTCCAGGCTTATTTCTGGATCTGAAAGCCCTGGAGCAATAGTCAAATCGAAAATGTTTAGGTCACGCTGGGTACGGTGGCTCATGCCTGTAATCCCAGCACTTTGGGAGGCCGAGGCGGGGGGGGATCACGAGGTCAGGGGATCGAGACCATCCTGGCTAACACAGTGAAACACTGTCTTTACTAAAAATACAAAAAATTAGCCGGGCGTGGTGGCGGGCGCCTGTAGTCCCAACTGCTGGGGAGGCTGAGGCAGGGGAATGGCGTGAACCGGGGAGGCGGAGCTTGCAGTGAGCTGAGATGGCAGATGGTGCCACTGCACTCCAGCCTGGGCGACAGAGAGACACTCCGTCTCAAAAAAAAAAAAAAAAAAAAAAAAAAGAAAAAAGAAAATGTTTGAAGGAATCAGGTCTTGCTAATTTCCTGGCATCCACAATGTTTATTTAATAAATTGATGAACTTTATTATTGGGCTTCTCACAATAGAGGGGCATTGGTTTCCTCTCTGGAATTAAAGCCCAATAAGATATCTTAAAGTTGGGCTGGCATAGGCATCAGGAGTACCAGACATAAGGATACAGTTGGGTTGAGGAACTGGAGTAGAATAAGGGAAGAAACTGGGGATCTGGGTATGAGGGGAGGAGGTTGGGTAGAGGTTAGGAGGACCAAGCTGGGCAAGCTGGGGAGCTTTGAAGAGACAATCCATTTCCATGGGCAACAGAAACTGAAACCAAAGCAGACTGGAATAAAAACTTAGACAGCTTGTTCCCTCCCTTGCTTTCAACCAAGACATGGGCATTTCAGTGTTTCATCAAGTTTCTTCATCTATAATATGGGGGTCACAATTCCTACCCTTAACTGGTTGTGAGGATTACATATAAGCAATTGATAGTGGCCTTCATGGGCTTCTTCTCTTTCATGATTCTTCCTTTCCTTTCTGATTTTCCAGAGCAGTGATTGCCTTTAGCACATATTCTAGCATATCCTATTTTCTAAAATGTTTCTCTGATGTCATTTCTTCAGCAAAATTGGAAAGGCTGTGAGAGCAAAGTTGGTGTCACCTTCTTCTCCTCCTCCCTTAGAGAAGGTAGTACAGACTTCACTTCCTCACCAAACATGTATCTAGTGGCAGGTGCAAAGATAAATGAGATGCAAAAGTAAGTAAGACTCAGCTCCTTTCCTCAGAGAACAAATAAACTAGAAAAGACACTAGGAAGGCTGGGCCGCAGTGGGTCATGCCTGTAATCCCAACACTTTGGGAGGCTGAGGCAGATGGATCACGTGAGGTCAGGAGTTCGAGACCAGGCTGGCCAACATGGTGAAATCCCGTCTTTACTAAAAATACAAAAATTAGTCAGGCATGGTGGTGTGTGACTGTAATCCCAGCTACTTAAGAGGCTGAGGTGGGAGAATCGCTTGAACCTGGAAGGTGGAGGTTGCGGTGAGCTGAGATCATGCTACTGCACTCCAGCCTGGGCAACAGAGTGAAACTCTGTCAAAAAAAAAAAAAAAAGAAAGAAAGGAGGAAAGAAGGAAGGATGAAAAAAAGAAAGAAAGAAAGAAAGAAAGAAAGAAAGAAAGAAAGAAAGAAAGAAAGAAAGAAAGAAAGAAAGAAAGAAAGAAAGAAAGCAAGCAGGCAGGCAAGAAAGAAAGAAGGCAAGAAAGAAAGAAAGAAAGAAAGAAAGAAGGAAAAAAGTAAACAGGACCAGCCAGAACTCTAGGCCAGATGCCTCCTGGGTATCTCAATCTGGGTGTTTCAAGGCACTTCAAACATCACAGGTTAGAGAACTGCTCCTTTCTTTCTCCCTAAAATGTGTCCCATCCTGCAGCTTTTCACTTTAGTGAATGACAATCATCCAGGCTAGAAACTTGAATGTTGTGTTTCACCCTTGTCCTCTTGATCATTTCTGAATCTTTGCACGGGTTGTTTCTTCTTCCTGGAACAACTCACCCGACTGCTTCCACTCCCTTCCACCCACCAATCTCTTGGCCAAGTTTACTCTTTCTTTAGGTCTCAGCATAGATGCCATCCAAGAATCCTTTCCTGACTTCAGGTATAGAGTAGCTGCTTCTTCCAGATATATCTGCACCATTCTGTGAGGTATGGAGATTAATCACCTAGCTTCTAGACTAGAAGTAGGCTGGCTGAGGCCGGGCGCGGTGGCTCAAGCCTGTAATCCCAGCACTTTGGGAGGCCGAGACGGGCGGATCACGAGGTCAGGAGATCGAGACTATCCTGGCTAACACAGTGAAACCCCGTCTCTACTAAAAATACAAAAACTTAGCCGGGCGAGGTGGCAGGCGCCTGTAGTCCCAGCTACTCGGGAGGCTGAGGCAGGAGAATGGCGTGAACCCGGGAGGCGGAGCTTGCAGTGAGCTGAGATCCGGCCACTGCACTCCAGCCTGGGCGACAGAGCGAAACCCCGTCTCAAAAAAAAAAAAAAAAAAAAAAAAAAAAAAGAAGTAGGCTGGCTGGGCTCAAGTCCCAGCTCTCTTCCTTTCTGGTTGTGTGAACTTGGACAAGTTATTAAGCCTCTTTATACCTCAGATTCCTCACCTGTAAGATGGGGATAGAGAGAGAGAGAGGGAGAGAGACGGAGTGTTGCTTTGTCACCCGGGTTGGAGTGCAGTGGCGAGGTCTTGACTCACTGCAACCTCCACCTCCCAGGTTCAAGCTAAGGATAGATTCACCTATCCTTAGCTGCCCGAATAGCTGGGATTACAGGCACATGCCACCATGCCTGGCTAATTTTTGTATTTTTAGTAAAGACAGGGTTTCACCATGTTGGCCAAATAGGTCTTGAACTCCTGACCTCAAGCGATCTACCCGCCTCGCCTCCCGAAGTGCTGGGATTACAGGCGTGAGCCACTGTGCCTGGCCAAGGATAACAATATTGTACCTATTTCATAAGGTTATGAGGATTAAATGTCTGAAAAACTGTTCTAAATGCATTAGTTATTGCTGTTACTCCAACGTACAACCCTGACCTTGGGAGACCAGAATGAGCAAGAACTTTTTCGCCAAAGTATTCCTTAACAGTTTTGAATAAAGAATGAACGAGCCCTGCTAAGTGAATTTGATAAGAGTTGTGTAGGGGAAACAAAACAGTGTATTTGTATGCATGAGGGATTATTGGTATCTGCCAAATACAGGGAATTAGAGTCAGGAACATTTAAGACAGAAAGGATTTATATCTCCTGATAGCCTCCTCAGTTTCCAAGACTAAACTTAATCCAATAAGAGGACAAGACTGCCATCTGATGGTAGAATCTGGAATATCAGCTCCTTGGAGGTGGAACTGAAACCATGGCTTGTTTTATTTTTGCATACGTTGTACATTTTCATTTTAGACATTTAGTTCGAAAAGTTCTGTATCATAATGCATTAAGCCTTGTCCTTTCTCCAGTGCCTCCTAGATGTTGCCTCTTTCCTTGAGTTCCCTCAGGTATGGTTCTGTTGGGATCCCCTGAGTTTCAGGAACTAACCCCTGGGTGGTTTCTTTTAGGAGCTTCAGAACTCCAGCTGCCCCAGACTCCCAAAAATGGGGCACTGGTGGCTTTACGGAAAAGAAATTTGGAGGGATCTGGACATTAGATCTTTCCTTATCCTAGTACATGTAAGGTTTGGGGCCCCGCCCACTGTCCTAGTCTCCCTGGCAACTGTCTTCCTGCCAAGGGTGCCCCTCTCCCAGAGTTACCCAGGCAACCTTCAGGCCCGCCTTCTTCAAGGTCCTGACTGGTTCATAGCAAATGTGGGTCACAGCCTAAGGGAGGCATTTAGGCTTAAAATGTATAAACTGCCAGGAGAGAAGGCGGCTGTGTTCCGCGGGAGTGTATGAGGTTTCAGGACCTGCTAGAGAGAGAGGTGCTTGGGTAGATGGTCTGCTACATCCTCAGGAAGAGCTGCAGCTCCCTGGAGCCTGTCACCGGGGTCTGAGGCCAGAGTTGCCTGGACTATGATCAGAAGTGCTGCTGCCAGAACAGGAGAACCATTGTAAGGGAACCCTGTAAGGAGGGACTCTTGCCACCTTCACCACAACGGCCACCTCGACACCCAAACTGCCTTGTCTATCAGAGCTAGGCTCAGTGGGGAGTAGCTATTTTTCTCTCCTCCCTGGGGAGGATCCCTAATTCTATCTCTTCTTCCTTTTTTCTCCTAAAGTTTCTATTTTGAGGGTCAGTGGACTCATTCTTCGGCACTGCAGGGCCTTCTAAGGAGGGGAGGGGCTACATCTCATTGAGGTTTACTCCCCAGCTCTCCTGCTCTCCCTGCATGTGCCTCTAGGGGAGTGGGGAGGCTATTCTGGGCTGGGGATGGTGTGTTAGCAGAGTGGACCCTTTCCAGTCCTCTGCCCACAAATCCTGCAGCCCCAGAGAGGATGTCACTGTAATTACTGTCCTCTCCCACACCACATTCTAAACCCTACAATTATCTTGCTGGGATCACTTGGCAGTCTTGTTAACCTCTTTAGCCCCGAGGCCCTCTAAGAGAAGTTGGGAGTTGGGAGAAGGGGGCCAAAGAGTTGGTGTTTGGGGTGGGGGGCACTGTGGCAGGATACAACTGGGGGACTCTTAAGAATCATTTGGGGCCGGGCGCGGTGGCTCAAGCCTGTAATCCCAGCACTTTGGGAGGCCGAGACGGGTGGATCACGAGGTCAGGAGATCAAGACCATCCTGGCGAACACGGTGAAACCCCGTCTCTACTAAAAAATACAAAAAACTAGCCGGGCGAGATGGCGGGCGCCTGTAGTCCCAGCTACTCGGGAGGCTGAGGCAGGAGAATGGCGTGAACCCGGGAGGCAGAGCTTGCAGTGAGCTGAGATCCGGCCACTGCACTCCAGCCTGGGTGGCAGAGCGAGACTCCGTCTCAAAAAAAAAAAAAAAAAAAAAAAAAAAGAATCATTTGGGGTTATGTCTTTTCCTTTGCCTCTGGCCTCCCTCCTGCTCATCCCCAATCTGTCCCCTCTCCCCTTCTCATGGCAGGCCAGCTCTACAACTCCACTGGGTGCAAGCTGCTTCTTATCTTCATTCTTGGCCTCCCTAGGGTCCCCACCTCTTCCCTAAGTTCTCACCTACTGCTCCCTCTCCGGACCCATGGTGGGTCCTCATTGTAGGCCCTGTTTCTGGCAGTGACCAATGCTGCCAGCAGGAGGCACCACTATTCCAGCTGCTGCTCCAGGAAAAGAATGGGTCTGAGTGAAATGTCAGCTTCTCCAAGGACCTTAAAACGCTGGCAGATGGGCTGATCCGGAAGGCGACAAAGCACGGCCTGGGCTGCCAGGTGAGGGAGCTGCTGGGAAGCAGGAAGGAACTGCAGGAGTGTTCAGAGGAAATTCTGTCTCCAGAGGGAACGAAGGAGAAAGCAGAGGATAGTGAAGGTCAAAGTTGTCAGATGAGGGGCGTGTGTGTGTGTGTGTGTGTGTGTGTGTGTGTGTGTGTGAATGGAGGGTGTGAGGATAACCAGAGAGTCTGGCTGGGATCTGGGAATGGGAACTTGAAATTGGTGAGGGCAGGAGAAACTGGTCTGGGCTCTACCAAGGGGTACCAGCACTCCTCACCCCTGGTTCCCTGGGCGGCAAGACCACATCCATGGGGAAGAACCCAACCAGTTTGAGAACAGCCTGGGTGAGTCTGCCATAGGCCATTCTTTGGCAGGTATCTCAGGTCCTCTGCTGCCCCAATGCATCGCCCAGGCTGTGCTAGGCAGCCTCCAGAATCCAGGGGTTCTCTTTGTAATAGCCCTCTTGCCACACTATATTTTTTGTCTGTGTCTATAAGGTTGTAAGCACCCTGAAGGCAGGGACATGTCTTCCTTATCTCCATGTTTAGGCTCCCCATACATGGATGAATACATGAATGAATTTTTCCTGAGCCCCTGCCTAGGCCTCTTGACCTTTTAGTCCCAAGGAACAGAAACCTGAGATAACCACCTAGCCCCAGCATCACCTCTTTGTCATTTTTCCTATGTTCATCTCTGTTCCATCCTAGGAAAAACTTCAGTTGTGAGGCTCTGTGATTCTCAGGTAGATACCTCTGTGCTCCTGCGGCTGGTTCTGGGCCAGAACCACATATCAGCTAAGATCCTGGCCAAGGGAGTGCATAAGCAAGACATGAGCCTGGACGAGGCTCCCAAGCTGGATGGACTGGAGCTGTTCATCCTGCCCAGCTGGGCATTTGGATGGACCTCTTGTTAATGATGGCACTGGCTGGGAAGAGACTGGGACAGGAGTGACAATGAGGGGCCAGAGGTCAGGAACTAGGGGCCCAAGAAATGGGGAAAGGAATTGAGGCGGGCCCTGAGGACAGATCCTGGTGAGGGGTGGGGCTGGAGTGTGGGGTTGCGAGAGGAGCTAGACCTTGAGGCTTAAATTGGGGGGGTCTATGCCAAGCCAAGGCCAAGGCCAAGGTGAGTATAAGGGGCAGGAGGGCCGGGCGCGGTGGCTCAAGCCTGTAATCCCAGCACTTTGGGAGGCCGAGACGGGCGGATCACGAGGTCAGGAGATCGAGACCATCCTGGCTAACACGGTGAAACCCCGTCTCTACTAAAAAATACAAAAAACTAGCCGGGCGCGGTGGCGGGCGCCTGCAGTCCCAACTACTCGGGAGGCTGAGGCAGGAGAATGGCGTGAACCCGGGAGGCGGAGCTTGCAGTGAGCTGAGATCCGGCCACTGCACTCCAGCCTGGGCGGCAGAGCGAGCGAGACTCCGTCTCAAAAAAAAAAAAAAAAAAAAAAAAAAAAGGGGCAGGAGGCTGGATTATCCCTCCCACCCCTACCTTGGCTAAGTCAGTTGGGGTGGGGTATCCAGATATTTCTCAAAGCAAAATAATTTTAATTCCCATGAGTCTAAAAATAGGGTATGATAAAGCCTTATCATTCTTTTTTGTTTTTTGAGGTCCTTGGAGAAGGACCTCAAAACACTGGCAGATGGGCTGATCCAGGGGTGTTGCTCTGTTGCCCAGGTTGGAGTGCAGTGGCATGATCTTGGCTCACTGCAGCCTCTGTCTCCTGGTTTCAAGCAATCTTCCTGCCTCAGCCTCCTGAGTAGCTAGGACTACAGGCACATGCCACTACGCCCAGATAATTTTTGTATTTTTAGTAGAGATGGAGTTTCACCATGTTGGCCAGGCTGGTCTTGAACTCCTGACCTCAGGTGATCCACCCGCCTCGGCCTCCTAAAGTGTTGGGATTACAGGCGTGAGCCACCGGACCCTGATTTTTTTTTTTTCTTTTTTTTTTAAAAAAAAATAGATGGGGTTTCACCATCTTGCCCAGGCTGATCTCAAACTCCTGGGCTCCTGCCTCAGCCTCTCGAGTAGCTAGGACTACAGGCACATGCCACCATGCCCAGCTAATTTTTTTGTATTTTTAGTATATACATGGTTTTGCCATGTTGGGCAGGCTGGTGTTGAACTTCTGACCTCCGGTGATCCACCCGCCTTGGCCTCCTAAAGTGTTGGGATTACAGGCGTGAGCCACCCCACCGGACCCGGTTTTTTTTTTTTTTTTTTTAATAGAGATAGGGTTTCACCATCTTGCCCAGGCTGATCTCAAACTCCTGGGCTCCTACTCAGCCTCTCAAAGTGTTGGGATTACAGGTGTGAGCCACCACATCCAGCCAAGCCTTACCATTCTTTTTTTTTGTTTTTGAGATGGAGTTTCCCTCTTGTTGCTCAGGCTGGAGTGCAGTGGTGCCATCTCAGCTCATGGCAACCTCCGTCTCCTGGGTTCAAGTGATTCTCCTGCTTCAGCCTCCCCAGTAGCTGGGATTACAGGCATGCAGCACTACGCTCAGCTAATTTGTATTTTTAGTAGAGACGGGGTCTGTCCATGTTGGTCAGGCTAGTCTCGAACTCCTAACCTCAGGTGATCTGCCCGCCTCAGCCTCCCAAAGTGCTGGTATTACAGGCGTGAGCCACTATGCCCAGCCACCATTTTTTTTTTTTTTTTTTAAATTTTTTTGAAATGGAGTCTTGCTCTGTCACCCAGGCTGCAGTGCAGTGCTGCAATCTCAGCTCACTGAAACCTCCGCCTCCCAGGTTCAAGCAATTCTCCTGCCTCAGCCTCCCAAGTAGCTGGGACTACAGGTGCATGCCACCATGGCTAATTTTTTGTATTTTAGTAGAGATGGGGTTTCACTGTGTTGCCCAGGCTGGTCTTGAACTCCTGAGCTCAGGCTATCTGTCCACCTCGGCCTCCCAAAGTGCTAGGATTACAGACGTGAGCCACTGCGCTCGGCCCGGCCACCATTCTTAAAGATAAAACCAGTTCCCTTAATTTATTCTGTAATCCTCACAACTGCCCTGTGAGGTGGGGAAGGGAGTTGTTTTCCTCCTACTCAACTGGGAGAAAACTTAGGCTCAGGGGGAGAGGTCACCCCATTCGTGAGCAGCAGAACCAGGTCTCACACCAGGGCTTCTGGCCTCAGAGAGCTTCTTGCTGGCAGCAGGTGTGACAGCACTGGAGTGGTACATCAAGACCCTGGCAGGGTGTGGTGGCTCACGCCTGTAATCCCAGCACTTTGGGAGGCTGAGGCAGGTGGATCACTTGAGCGTGGTGGTGGACACCTGTAATCCCAGCTACTCAGGAGGCTGAGGCAGGAGAATCGCTTGAACCCAGGAGGCAGAGGTTGCAGTGAGATGAGATCGCGCCATTGCACTCCAGCCTGGGCAACAAGAGTGAAACTCTGTCGGGGGGGGGAAAAAAGAATTTAAAAAATTAGCTAGTTGTGGTGGTGGGCACCTGTAATCTCAGCTACTTGGGAAGCTGAGGCAGGAGAATCACTTGAAACTGGTAGGTGAAGGTTTTGGGGAGCCGACTGCCACTGCACTTCAGCCTGGGCGACAGAGGGAGACGTCGTCTCCAGAAAAAAAAGACCCTGATTCTTGCCTGCAGGTTGACCTGTTGACCCTGAGTGAGTGGCTTTACCTCTCTGAGCCCCACTTTCCTGGAAGTGAGATATAAGGGGACTTTGGCAATATGTTCTTCTGGGTACCATAGTAATGCAGTCTTGCCAATTATGAAGGGTGTGGCCTCCCTCAAAAAGTTGGAGCAGAGATGGCCATCCAGTGACTGGAGACTCCTTGTTTTTTTTTTTTTTTTTTTTTTTTTTTTTTTTTTTTTTTTTTTTTTTTGAGATGGAGTCTTATTCTGTTGCTCAGGCTGGAGTACAGTGGCATGATCTCAGGTCACTGCAACCAACCTCTGCCTCCCAGGTTCAAGCGATTCTTCTGCCTCAGCCTCCCGAGTAGCTGGGATTACAGGCATATACCACCATGCCCGGCTAACTTTTTTTTTTTTTTTTTTTTTGAGACAATCTCACTCTGTTGCCCAGGCTGGAGTGCAGTGGCGTGATCTCAGCTCACTGCAACCTCCGACCCCCAGGGTTAGAGCGATTCTCCTGCCTCAGCCTCCTGAGTAGCTGGGATTACAGGCGTGCACCTGTAATCCTGGCTAATTTTTGTATTTTTTAGTAGAGATGGGGGTTTCACCATGTTGGTCAGGCTGGTCTCGAACTTCTGACCTCGTGATCCGCCTGCCTTGGCCTCCCAAAGTGCTGGGATTATAGGCGTGAGCCACCTCCCCGGCCATACCTGGCTAATTTTTGTATTTTTAGGAGAGATGGGGTTTCACCGTGTTGTCCAGGATGGTCTCAAACTCTTGACCTCAGATGATCCACCCGCCTTGGCCTCCCAAAGTGCTGGGATTATAGGCATGAGCCACCGCGCCCGGCCTGGAGACTCCTTTGTGTTCCCCAGTCTCCACCAACCGGTAATACGTAGTGGTGATGTCACCGTGGAGCCCATACACAGTATTCCCCTGGGGGCTGCACTCAGTGCTAGTGCTGGGGCCTATAACCCACTCTCTGGGGAGCCCCGCAGGGTGGTCTATGAGCTTTGCTGCCAGCAGGACCTGCGAACGCACAGGTGCGGTCCCTCCTTCACCCTGCAGTCTGAGAGATGCCATCAAGCACCGTGCCTCTCTCCTTATCCAAAGTTGAGGCCTCTGGACTTAAATTTCAGGCCCCCAATTCAGACCCGACCTCTGGACCTTGAATTTTATCCACCATTCCCCTTACCCTCCCCAGTGGGGAGATGGCTTTGATGATGCATCCTTGTTTCCTTCTTCCCTCCCATCCCTATCTCCTTCTCTTCCCTCTCCCCACTCCTCTCTTACACCTATTTTTCAAAAATTAAAGAAAATGTTTTTTAAACCGAAGTCCAAGAAGCATTGATCCCTCATGCATTTTTGCCTCCCCTTCCCCCCATCCTTCCCCATGCCTCTCACCCTCCTCTGTGTCTCCCACTTTCCCGTTTTTCCTCACCCCTCTCCCAACTCTCCTCTTCTTTCCCCTTGATTCTGGATCCCTTCTTTCCTCCTCATCTTCCTCAAATCCCCTTACCCTTTCCTCTGCTTGGGTGCTGGCTACAAGCTGCTGTGCATGGCACTGGGTCTGGCTGATGCCTACATGCTCTCAGAAGGCTGCACCTTTGCTTGAGACGTCTGTGGTCCCCATGCTGTGTCGCTGGGCCTAGGTTGAGGCATGGTGGAGCTGGAGGGCAACCTGGCTTTGCTTGGCGCGGAGGGGCAAGGGTCCCCGCTGCAGTGCACCTATCCCCAGCTGGTGCCAGACAACCAAGGGGCAGCAACCTGGGCCGGCGGGGATGGCTTGGTGGCATATCTGGATGTCAGGCACTTGGAGCAGGTGCTGGAGGATCTGAAGGATGTGAAGGGCCAGCTCTGAGATCAACCACTTCCCACTAAGAGGCCCCTCTATCCTTCGGCCCAGCAAACACATGGGGCTCTGTGTCAACTTTCCAGGCTGTAGAAGTGGGCCATTCTTTGTGTGTATGTGTGTAGTAAAATATATATAACATAAAATTCAGGGACATTGAGTACATACACATTGTTGTGCAACCATCAGCACCATCCATCTCCACAACATTTTCATCTTTCTTTCTTTTTCTTTGAGACAGAGTCTTGCTCTGTTGCCCAGGCTGGAGTGCAGTGGCACAATATTGGCTCTACTAAAAGTACAAAATTAACCGGGCATGGTGGCGCATGCCTGTAATTCCAGCTACTCAGGAGGGTGAGGCAGGAGAATCTCTTGAAACCGGGAGGCAGAGGTTGTGGTGAGTCGAGATTGTGCCACTGCACTCTAGCCTGGGCAACGAGCAAAACTCCATCTCGAAAAAAACAAAAAACAAAACAAAAAAAACTATAGATGTTTATGGTTAAGGAAACAAATTAATAATAATAATAGAAAAAGATATAGATTCTTATAAAATATAGTAATTAAGAAAATTAATTGTTTATCACAAACCCTTGTAGCAGAGCATATCTCCCCATATATACAAACATTGTACCTAGGTTGAATGTGTTCCTCCTCTTACTTTTTTTTGAGACGGAGTTTCGCCAGGCATGGTGGCTCATGCCTGTAATCCCAGCACTTTGGAAGGCCAAGGGGGGCGGATCATGAGGTCAAGAGATTGAGACCATCCTGGCCAATATGGTGAAATCCCATCTCTACTAAAAATACAAAAATTAGCTGGGCGTGGTGACATGTGCCTGTAGTCCCAGCTCCTCGGGAGGCTGAGGCAAGAAAATCAACTGAACCCGGGGGGTGGAGCTTGCAGTGAGCCGAGATCGCGCCACTGCACTCCACTCTGGTGACAGAGCGAGACTCCGTCTCAAAAAAAAAAAAAAAAAAAAAAAGAGAGACGGAGTTTCACTCATCGCCCAGGCTGGAGTGCAGCAACATGATCTCTGCTCACTGCAGCCTCTGCCTCCTGGGTTCAAGCGATTCTTCTGCCTCAGCCTTCTGAGTAGCTGGGACTACAGGCACACACCACTATACCCCGCTACTTTTTCTATTTTTAGTAGACAGGGTTTCACCATGTTGGCCAGGCTGGTCTGGAACTCCTGACCTCAGGTGATCCACCCGCCTAGGCCTCCCAAAGTGCTGGGATTACAGGCGTGGTGAGCCACCGCACCTGGCCCCTCCTCTTACTTTTGGGAACATCCTACTCTATGGAGCAGCTGTTCTTTCACCACTTTACTTTCTTAATAAACTTGCTTATACCTTGTACTGCGACTCACCCTGAATTCTTTCTTGCATGAGATCTAAGAACCCTCTCTTGTGGTCTGGATGGGGACCCCTTTCCTGTAACAAATGCGTTGGCTTCCAACTCCACACAGGCTTGTTCTCTGGGTTTCCCTGGCCTTGTCCTTTCTTCTCCTGTTGCTTTACCAAGTTGCTGCCACCACTCTGCACTTGCTAGTTTGCTTTCAGCCCCTTCTCCTGGTGTTCCTCTAGGAGGGTCCCATTCTCCTGGCCTTCACCTCAGCTCTCCCTCTGCTCACCTGGATGTCTCTACTTCCTCCCCTTACTCTGGGGCCCCAGCACGTGCTCCTGACACTGCTCCAGAGAAAGCATCCCATCCAATGGCCTTCTCTTGCTTCTTACCCAAGTTGCCCTCTCTACACTATTTGGCAGAGTTCCCTCTTCCTGTCTTTTACTTTTTATTTTTTTGAGGCAGAGTCTTGCTTTGTTGCCCAGGGTGGAGAGCAGTGGTGGGTGTGATCACAGCTCACTTCAACCTCCACCTCCTGGGCTCAAGCGATCCTCCCACTTCAGCCTCTAGAGTAGCTGGGACTACAAGGTGCTTGCCACCAAGCCCAGCATTTTTTTTTTTTTTGGTAGAGATGGAGTTTCACCATGTTGCCCAGGCTGGTCTCAAACTCCTGAGCTCAATCATTCTGCCTGCATTGGCCTCTCAAAGTGCTGGGATTACAGGTGTGAGCCACAGTGCCCAGGCCTCCTATCAAAGTTCTCTTTTCTCTGCCGGGCGCGGTGGCTCACACCTATAACCCCAGTGCTTTGGGAGGCCCAGGCGGGTGGATCACTTGAGGTCAGGAATTCGAGACCAGCCTGGCCAACATGGTGAAACCCTGTCTCTACTAAAAATACAACAATTGGCCAGGCGTGGTGGTGCGTGCCTGTAATCCCAGCTACTTGGGAGGCTTGAGGCAGGAGAATCGCTTGAACTCAGGAGATGGAGGTTGCAGTGGGCTGAGATAGTGCCACTGTACTCCAGCCTGGGCAACAGAGACTCTGTCTCAAAAAAAAAAAAAAAAAAGTTATCTTTTCTCTTGACCCCCTAGAATGAGGGGAAAAAAACAAAGGCTTTGGAACTCCCCCAGAGATCTGGGTTCAAATCCTAAGACTGCCTTTCACTGGGTTAGATCAATGTGTCAGAGGCATTTGAACCAGAGTGACTCCATTTTGAGCAGGGCTAGGAAAAGAAGGCTGGGACTTGCTGGGATGCATTCTCAGAATGTTAGGCATTTTTAGCTTCTAGATGTTTATGGTTAAGGAAACAATAATAATAACTAAAAAAAGATAATATCGATTCTTACAAAATATAGTAATGAAGATAATTAATCCTTTATCACAAACCCTTGTAGCAAAGCACATCTCTCCATATATACAAGCATTATACCTACAGTGAATGTGTTCCTCCGCTTACTTTTTTTTTTTTTGAGACGGAGTTTTGTTGGGCACAGAGGCTCATGCCTGTAATCCCAGCACTTTGGAAGGCCAAGGAGGGGTGGATCATGAGGTCAAGAGATCGAGACCATTCTGGCCAATATGGTGAAACCCCATCTCTACTAAAAATACAAAAATTAGCTGGGCGTGGTGGTGCGTGCCTATAGTCCCAGTTACTCGGAAGGCTGAGGCAGGAGAATCAATTGAACACAGGAGGTAGAGCTTACAGTGAGCCAAGATCAATCGCACCACTGCACTCCACCCTGGTGACAGAGCAAGACTCCATCTCAAAAAAAAAAAAAAAAAAGAGAGACAGAGTTTCACTCTTGTCGCCCAGGCTGGAGTGCAGTAACATGATCTCTGCTCACTGCAACCTCTGCCTCCTGGGTTCAAGTGATTCTTCTGCCTCAGCCTCCTGAGTAGCTGGGACTACAGGCACACACCACTATGCCCCACTACTTTTTGTATTTTTAGTAGAGATGGGATTTCACCATGTTGGCCAGGCTGGTCTGGAACTCCTGACCTCAGGTGATCCACCCGCCTAGGCCTCCCAAAGTGCTGGGATTACAGGCGTGGCAAGCCACCGCACCTGGCCCCTCCTCTTTACTTTCAGGAACATCCTACTCTGTCTATGGAGCAGCTGTTCTTTCACCACTTTACTTTCTTAATAAACTTGCTTATACTTTGCACTGCGACTTGCCCTGAATTCTTTCTTGCATGAGATCCAAGAACCCTCTCTTGTGGTCTGGATGGGGACCCCTTTCCTGTACAAATGCATTAGTTGATATGAGAATAAAGAAAAAAAAAGAGGAAAAACTAGAGTAACTTCTCCACATAATCATATGACCATTTTGTGAACCATGAAAACAGTTAACAAAATAATTCTCTCATGTCTAATTCTCAGTCCATATTCGTATGTCCCAAAATGTCTTTCACAGCTGGTTTGTTCAACCATTCAATGAAGGACGAAACATTGCAGTTGGCTGTTATGTATCTAAAGTCTCTCAATCTTGATCTTCAGACCACCTTCAACCCAGCTCACCACATCCTCCCCAAGTCCTTTGAGCCAGTCAAACCCAACCGCCATATTCTCTAAAAAATGCTCCTTTTTTTTCACAGTCAACTGTTTCTCTGTTCCTGGAGCTCTCCCCTTTATTCTCCAAGGTCACCTTGAGCACATCCACCTGCTCTGTGAAATCTATTCTTCTCTCCCTTTCCCTCCCTCTGAACTTAACCAGCTGCCACCGCAGGCTTCTGCCTTTCTTCAGTGTGGCCAGAATTTGGTTCTGCCTGCTGGCAGAGGGCAGGGCCGCTGTCTTCCTCTCCTTGCAGCCCCCGAGCCTAGCATATGCCTGGCATCTAGTGGCAGCACAATAAGGAACCTGACGAATACTCCTTTCTTCAGCTCTCCACTCCTCCTCCACAGCCTGCCCGCCATGGTCAGGAAGAGCAAGGTCCGGAATGGGCTTGGTGTGTCCCACGGGAAGGCCGTGATCCTGGAAGATGCTTCTCAGCCCAGCCCGGATCTCCTTCCTTTTGCTCTAGAGACTTCTTTCCTTCTTTGTGTACACACATACACCAAGACTCAGGAAGTGGTTCTTGAGGCAGGACCCTAAAAGCCCAAGGAGTGGGTCCGAGGCTGGAGGTGTGGGGGTGTGACGACCGGTCTCACTCTCTGGCCTGTTCAGATCAGCTCCTTCTGGAGACCACCCCTGGCACACAAGGGAGGGAGGCAGCTTGACCCCCTAGCCCGCTTCCAGCCCTCACCTGGCTTTGTCTTCTGGGATAAGACGAGGAAATCTAGAGGATGTAAGCCTCTACCTTCGTGTCTTCCCCCAAACCCTCGCTATCACAGACGATGCAGGAGCTGTCCGGGAGTTGGGAGGGCAGACCTTGTCAATCCTCCCCCAGAGGGCGGGACCCGACGCGGACGTGTATTGATTGACTGGGTAGCGTGGCTTCGGGGAAGGGCTTCCTCCCCTTTTCTCAGACTAGGAACCCTGGAAAATGGAGAAGCTATGCTAATATAGGGGGGTCAGAAATCCCCACTCTAGAATGCTCTAGAATGTTGGGAGACACCCAGGATGTGAGGCCAGGGACTTTCTGGAACTGTCGGTTCTGGCCCCACCCGACCCCAGGCAGTCCCCAGCTGTCTGCACAGTCGGATGGGGAGGGGGCTTGCACAGAGTTGGAGCCAGAGGAGAGAGCTGGGCTACTGGAGAAGGATGGGGAAACCTCTCTCAGACCACCTTGTCACCCGGCCTCAGCTCTCCGCCCCGGCGCTCAGAGGATAATTCTCACCTAGCTCGTCCGCTTCTCTGAACCAGAGTGACCCAGGCTGCGCTCCGCCCTGCTCTCCTACCCCGAGTTGGCACGGAGGCGGGGCGCCAGAGGGGGGCCCCAGGCGCCCCGAGGTCTTGCCTTTTCGGCTCTTCGTTTGCGGGGGTGGGGGCCTTCTTCCGGGTAGGGGCCACGTGGCCCTGGCCGGGCCGGGGGCTCGGCCCACCCCGCGCCGGGCCCAGTGACTCAGGCCGCAGCTGTTCCCGCGTCACATGAGGGAGGCCGGCGGCCACTGGGCGGGGGAGGGGACCGTGGCTGGAGCCCGGGGCGGGGCCGCGCGGCAGGCGGGGCGGGAGCCGGGGGGGCGCAGCTAGAGAGCCCCGGAGCCGCGGCGGGAGAGGAGCGCGCAGCCTTGGGGAGCCCAGGTGAGGCCGCGGGGCCCCGGCGGACTTCGGCGCGGGCTGGGAGACCACCGGCGGTCCCTTCCTCCAGGGCTCGCCCCAGGCCCGCGGAGACTCGCCCGGCGCTCTCCAGCCGCCCTCGAGCAACTTTGATTCGAACTTCCCTGGGCCCGGGCAGGGTGTGGCGGGGGTGCCGGCCGCACCTTTTTTTTTTGGTGGGCGGGAGGTCAGAGCCCAGGGGAAAGCGACTGGGGCAGGGGTCGGGGTTGGGCTGAAGACCGTTTCTCCGGGCTGGGTGTTGGGTGGGGAGAGGGTGTTTGACGCCTGGAGACTGAAGGGCCGAGGGTCGGCGTCAGGCTCGAGCCCCTACTGGCGCCCTCGGATCTATCCTGGGCCCCAGAGGCGGCGGGGCGGGGTCCGGGCTTCGCGGCGGTCGCCCCCACCCCTCTCATGCGGGTAGAGAGGGGGCTGGGAGACGTGGTTCCGACCGCGGGTTTCCGGGTGGGAGGGGCCGGGAATCGGGGCCGTGTAGGGAAGCCCTCGAGGGCCGGCCAGGAGCCCGGAAACCGAGGTCCCCCTTCGGCCAGTTTTAATCCCCCCGCCCTCCTCTCTGCCCCAGGCCCGGCAGCCATGGCGGTGGAAGGAGGAATGAAATGTGTGAAGTTCTTGCTCTACGTCCTCCTGCTGGCCTTTTGCGTGAGTGGCGAGGGGTCCTGGGGGGCGCGCCGGCAGGGTGCGGGGAGACCTGGCTCCACAGTGGTGAGGGCTGAGGGAATAAGAATTAAGGCAGCTGGAGACCAGATGTGGAAAGAAAGCCAGGGAAAGACAGCGCGGCCACTCCCTCCTCCAGTTTTCCTGGACACCTGAGGCTTGTTTCCACCGAGAATGGCCATCCTGGGTGTGCAGCAACCCCTACCCCCATCCCTCCTGCCTGGCCCTTCCTGTCTGGTGACCCAACCACTTGTGATATGGGGCAGTGGGGCAACCAGCCAACCGCCTGATGCTATCGCCACGAGGCTTCCCTTCACTCTCCCTTCTCCCCTCTCTTCCTCCCCAACCCTCTCATCCCTCTCCAGTCCCTCTCCCCCTTTCCGTCCTCGCAGCGCTTGGGAGTGAGGAAGGGCTCTGCCCACCTCAATTTGCTCCTGTCCTGGGCTCCTGGCTTGAGAGGCTACTGTTTGTCTAGGGAGGGGCACATCACTCTTGCCCCCTTTTCCTCTTCCCTTGTCCTGGCTTAACTGGCCAGAGGAACCTTAGTCACAGCTGATGCGCGTGGGGTGTGCACTGGAGGATAGTGAGGGAGCAGTTCTGGGAGAGAATTGAGCTGGGAGTCCTGGAGGCCCGTAGAAAGCATTATTCTAGGTCAGAAATACGTGCCTTGGGGTCAAGGCTTTCTGGGAGGTCTTTGAATTTGGTCACATCCCTGATTGAAGAGCTGGGAGGGGATCAATGGAGGTGGGGGCAGGCAAGGATGGGTCATCCCCTTTCCCTACAGCCAAAGAAGTTCCCTGGAGGTGTGAGAATCTCTCCTCCGGATGGGGTCATGTCTGTGTCCTAGGTGTACCCCTTGCCCTCCACCATGGAGGACCACTGTGTTGTGGATCAGGCCTAATCCTCACCTGCTTTCCTCTTAGGCCTGTGCAGTGGGACTGATTGCTGTGGGTGTCGGGGCACAGCTTGTCCTGAGTCAGACCATAATCCAGGGGGCTACCCCTGGCTCTCTGTTGCCTGTGGTCATCATCGCAGTGGGTGTCTTCCTCTTCCTCGTGGCCTTTGTGGGCTGCTGTGGGGCCTGCAAGGAGAACTATTGTCTTATGATCACGGTGAGTGGGAGGCGGGACTAACATGGGTGGTCTGGGACTGCCAGAGCAACTTGGTTGGTGCTCAGGAAGGTGGGTGCAGTGAGGTGGGTGAGTGAGGAAGACCTTTGTGAGTGTCCAGGGACCGGCTATGCCAGAATGGGCCCCTGTAATGCATAGACTCCAAACCTGACTCCTGTCCTTTGCTCCTGCAGTTTGCCATCTTTCTGTCTCTTATCATGTTGGTGGAGGTGGCCGCAGCCATTGCTGGCTATGTGTTTAGAGATAAGGTAAGCAGGGAATAATGGGAAGGGCCTGCCTCAGCCTGGTCTGGGACCCAGGTGCTTGAATTCTGACGGCAACAGTGCTCCTCCGTACCCTCAGGTGATGTCAGAGTTTAATAACAACTTCCGGCAGCAGATGGAGAATTACCCGAAAAACAACCACACTGCTTCAATCCTGGACAGGATGCAGGCGGATGTGAGTGGGGTTGCTGGGAGCAGGGGTGATGGGAATAGAGAATTCTCATCTCCAAGGCTGGGCGTGGTGGCTCACACCTGTAATCTCAGCACTTTTGGAGGCCGAGGTGGGCAGATCACCTGAGGTCAGAAGTTTGAGACTAGCCTGGCCAACATGGCAAAACCCTTTCTCTACTAAAAATACAAAAATTAGCCAGGTGTGGTGGTGAGTGCCTGTAATCCCAGCTACTCAGGAGGGTGAGGCAGGAGAATCGCTTGAACCCAGAAGGCAGATGGAGGTTGCAGTGAGCCGAGATCAAGCCACCACACTCCAGTCTGGGCAACAGAGCAAGTCTGTCTCAAAAAAAAAAAAAAAAAAAAAAAAAGAATTCTCATCTCCATATTGATGGTGAAGGTTCACTTAACTCCCTTCTCCATATTTCTTCCCTACCCCAGTTTAAGTGCTGTGGGGCTGCTAACTACACAGATTGGGAGAAAATCCCTTCCATGTCGAAGAACCGAGTCCCTGACTCCTGCTGCATTAATGTCACTGTGGGCTGTGGGATTAATTTCAACGAGAAGGCGATCCATAAGGAGGTACGGAGGAAACTGTGTATGGGACTTGGAAAACCTGGGAAATGTTTTAGAAGGCAAGAGACCCAGGATGGAGGTGGACAGCGTCAGGGATGGGGAGGGGATCTGGAAATGGTAAGGGTGGGGTGAAAGGTACTGGGGCAGGGAAGATTGATGGACCAGGGGAGGGGATTGGGGTGGGAAGTTTCTGATGGTGCTTTTATCCTTTGTGCCTGCCACCCTTCAGGGCTGTGTGGAGAAGATTGGGGGCTGGCTGAGGAAAAATGTGCTGGTGGTGGCTGCAGCAGCTCTTGGAATTGCTTTTGTTGAGGTGAGATAACCCTGAGAGAGGGCTGGGACTCAATCCAGGGTGCCTGGAGGATAGGGGCTGAGGGGAGAAGGGTGCTGAGCAGGAGGTACTGACCTGGGAGTGTGTGTTTGGAGTCTCTTGCATGGGTCTCGGGTAGCTGGCCCTTCTGACTCCTCTCCATCCCCATCCCCATCTTTCCTTCTAGGTTTTGGGAATTGTCTTTGCCTGCTGCCTCGTGAAGAGTATCAGAAGTGGCTACGAGGTGATGTAGGGGTCTGGTCTCCTCAGCCTCCTCATCTGGGGGAGTAGATAGTATCCTCCAGGTTTTTCAATTAAACGGATTATTTTTTCAGACCGAAAAGAGAAATGGTCTGAGTTTGTCTTAGAGTGATGCTTGATTCCTTCCTTTCCTTACCCATGTTGCCTGTCCTCTGGGACCTTACTGCATGTGTACTTCGAGAAAGTCTATTCTGGGGGGTGTTTGGGAAAGGAGGACTTTGCTGAAGGTGTTGGTTGGACAGGCAGTGGGAGAAGTGAGGATCCAGAGACTGTAGTGCTTTCTGCCCCCTAGTCTTACGCTGCCAGGCTCACTATGAACATTCATGAAGCCATCTGCTACGTAAGTCAAAGCAGCTCCCCAGAAAGGTCTCACCTGGGAGAGCCCAGCCCACATCTGCCTTGGACATCTTCCTGGCCTTCTGTGCACCGCTAAGGGCCCAGCACCTCCCTTCCTGGTCAATCCTCAAGGGATCCAGCTCCTTTTTTTTTTTTTTTGAGACGGACTCTTGCTTTGTCACCCAGGCTGGAGTGTGGTGGCGCATCTCGGCTCACTGCAAGCTCTGCCTCCCGGGTTCACGCCATTCTCCTGCCTCAGCCTCCCAGTAGCTGGGACTACAGGCGCGCACCACCACGCCTGGCTAATTTTTTGTATTTTTAGTAGAGACCGGGTTTCACCGTGTTGGCCAGGATGGTCTCGATCTCCTGACCTCGTGATCCGCCCGCCTTGGCCTCCCAAAGTGCTGGGATTACAGGCGTGAGCCACCGCGCCCGGCGGCTCCTTTCAAAGTGTGGTTAAGTTGCCTTGACACCTGTGTGGCCAGTGTCCTTAGCAGGAGAATTTATGTGAACATTGCCTTTTCTTCCATGGAAGCCACCCAGCGTGGCCTCGACCCCTCTTCATCACCTGCTCTTCTCCCCCAAGAAATATAAAGACCATTCCCAGTACAGACACTGAACTGCAACCTTACTCCCCTTCAGAAAATAAGGGAAATGTATCAAAGTGCCCTCTGATGGCCACTCCTCGAGGTGCAGCTGTAGATGTGAGGCAGTTCCTTGGTGCCCCACTGTGGGTGCTAGCTGTTTTGCAGGCACTAAAGAGGCCACAGACCGTGAGCATGTCGGTTTGGAGTAGCTGGCACTTAAATGGGGTCAGCCTTCCACTGGGCACATTCATTTCTGCCCACCTTCTTTTTATTTTTTAAACAATACACTTTTGTTAGTGCTTATTTTGTGGCAGGCACCAGGCAGTACCAGGGTGGGGGCAGAAATAAAGTCCTTGCCCTTGAAAAACAATCTCTTGCTGGAAGGCTGGATTCAACAGACCGCTTGGGCAGGCTTGGGAAGGATCCAGGTGAGCACAGCATCCACCAGGCTGGCTGGCAGGTAGGAGGCAGGCAGCCAGAGCAGCTTGGCATCCCAGCCTGGGCTGTAGCGGGTTCGGGGGTGTCGAGCAGTCAGGGCATGCTCCAGGCATTGGCTCACCTTGGTTAGGTCCGGGTCACAGATCAGGTTCATGATGCGCTGTTGCATTTTCAGGTCTGTACCCCATAGGTGGTTGCAATCAGTTTCCCTTCCCCACTCCAGCCCATCTTAGGTACTGTCTTCTGGGGCCCTGGGCTTGTCACCCTCAGTCCCCTTCTCAGTGTGGGGAGTAGGCAGGTTCCACATGGCCTGGGCACTCTTGTGGCATCCCATTCACCCTCAACCCTGCCCTGGGTGCCCCACCCACCTCCCAGCAGGCTTCTGCAGGACTGGCCTTTCTGGTACTCTTGTTTCCCTTCATGTGCCCTGTGTGGGCCTGGCTACTCACACTTGGTGAGGAAGGCCCCCCCATAGTGGGCCTGTGTGGCAGGAGGTAGCCGTGCCCAGCAGGCCTGCAGGGTTTTCTCCAGACTCTCCAGGTTGGTCACAGGGGTTCGGAAGAAGCCAGGCTCCACGATGGAGACTCGTATCCCAAAATGAGCCACATCCCGCCTAGAAGGGGGCAGAGGGAAGTTGCTGGGTTCTTGCTCTATAGGGAGGGGACTTTGAGGGACATGGGTTGTGGAGCTGAGAAAGTTACCACAGACCAGGGACAAGAGTTTTGAAGGAGATACCTACTGCCCTGGGACAAGGGTCAAGTGGGGTAGAGGGAGGAAAGGATTTTTGTGGTTTGTTTTCTTTGATCTAGAGCAGGGGTCAGCACATTTTTTTCTTAAAGGGCCAGAGAGTTAATATTTTAAGCGTGACAGGCCAAGAAACAAAATTAATGATATTATCAGGTACTTATATAACAGTTTACAATGTAACCATTTAAAAATCTAAAAACCATTATTAGCTTGTAGGCAGCTGGCCAGATCTGGCTTGAGTACTGAGTTTGCCAATTCCTGACCTAGAGGAACCCCATTCCCTTGTTCCTGAAACACAGGGTTGAGCCCTGAGTGCTGGATATTGAAGGGTATAGTCTCATATTTGCTGGAGGGTAAGCTGATGGGGAAAGTGGGGATACATCCCATTGCTCTGGCATAGATGTAGAAATCCAAGTATAGGTAAGGAGCAGGAGGGGAGGGGAGAAAAAATCCAAGTATAAAGTATGTGTTCCAGTATGCAGTGGCTCATGCCTATAATCCCAACACTTTGAGAGGCCCAGGCGGAAGCATCGCTTGAGGCCGGGAGTTTGAGACAAGTCTGGTCACCACAGCAAGACCCTATCTGTAAAAAAAATACTAGCCAGGCATGCTGGCACACGCCTGTGGTCTCAGCTACTCAGGAGGCTGAGGCGTAAGTATCGCTTGAGCTGCTTGAGCCTAGGAGTTTGAAGCTGCAGTGGGCTGTGAGTGCACCATTGCACTCCATGCTGGGTGAGAACAAGGCCTTGTCTCAAAACTAAAAAAAAAAAGCCTGTGTTCCATGATGCTGCCTGGAAAATTCAGGCTGAGAGACAGGGACAAAAGGAGACATTCAGATTATTTGCTGAGTGATGGTGACAAAGGCAGGCTTCCTTAGAAGGTGGACTAAGCTTAGGCGCCTTGTACTTCTGCTAAGAACTCAGTACTTGGGCTGTGTGTGGTGGCTCACGCCTGTAATCCCGGCACTTTGGGAGGCTGGGTCCAGTAGATCACTTGAGGTCAGGAGTTCGAAACCAGCCTGGCCAACATGGTGTAACCCCATCTCTACTAAAAATACAAAAAAAATTAGCTGGGAGTGGTGGCGGGTGCCTGTAATCCCAGCTAATTGGGAGGCTGAGGCAGGACAATTGCATGAACCTGAGAGGCAGGGGTTGCAGTGAGCTGAGATCTTGCCATTGCACTCCAGCCTAGGCAAAAAGAGCAAAACTCTCAAACAAACAAACAAAAAACCAAAAACCAAACAAAAAGAACTCAGGCCCTGCTCCCCTGTTGTCCTCATCATGTCTCCTTTGTGCTCCCATGGAACTTTGAACCTTATTGTTTAAAGATGAGAGAGAGGCAAGGCCAGGCGTGGTGGCTCACATCTGTAATCCCAGCACTTTGGGAGGCCGAGGCGGGCAGATCACGAGGTCAGGAGTTAGAGACCAACCTGGCCAACACAGTGAAACCCCATCTCTACTAAAAATACAAAAATTAGCCAGGCATGGTGGCACGTGCCTGTAGCCCCACCTACTTGGGAGGCTGAGGCAGGAGAATCGCTTGAAACCGGGAGGCGGAGGTTGTGGTGAGCCAAGATCGCGCCACTGCACTCCAGCCTGGCAACAGACCGAGAGTCCATCACAAAAGAACAAAAAACAAATGTGTTAAAAATGGGTAAAGAGAAGTAATCTACTTATGGTCACAAAGCTTACATAAGGGTGGGGTTTGAACTCATGAAGTCTAGCCTTAAACTGTCTTAACTATTCCAATATGCTGTATCTTAACCATCTCTGCTGGCCCATGTTTGTTGAGTGGGCTGCTCTTAGTCCTGGAACCCAGAGCCCTGTACCCCTCACCTCAGACTGTCGGAGAAGGCCTCCAGGCCAAATTTGGAGACACAGTAGCCCCCACCATTGGCTGCCAGGCGACCCAGGACGCTGGTGATGTTGATCACCCGGCCCCGGGCTTGCTGCAGCAGAGGCAGCAGGGCAAGGGTGACCCCGATGGGACCCACTGTGTTCACATTCAGCACCCGCTGGAAATCATCCCGGGTCAGCCATGGTGTGGGTCCGATGATACCAGCCACACCAGCATTATTCACCAGACCAAAAAGCCCTGTGGGGAGATGAGAAGGATGCTGGGGGTAGGTAAGGCACTCCCACAGCCCCCTCTTCTTCCTGGGAGCATCTGAAAACTGCTCCTCCTCAAATAGTCCCTTTAACTTACCACAGCCCTTGCAGGTGACTCCTGGGGTCACTGTGGGGATCAGGACACCCCACACCATATTCCTAGTGGTCTACCATACTTACCTGCTTCCTTAACGTGTGTCTCCACCCACTTGGCTGCCTGCTGGACGCTCTGGGGATCAGTGATATCCAGCAGGGTAGTGTGGAGGCGGGAGGAGGCCACCCGCTGCAGGTCCTCGGCCCCAGAGGGAGTCAGGCAGCTGGCCAGGACTCGGAAGCCTCTCTGGTCCAGCTGCAGTGCCAGAAGGCGCCCAAAGCCTGAGTCACAGCCGGTGATGAAGACAAAGGCATCGCTGGCGGGCAGGCTCTGCCGGTCCCTGAGCAACCACAGCACTGCCCAGAGTAAGGCACCCAGCAGCAGAGGCAGCCACATAGCTGGAGCCCAAGTGACCTACAGGTGGCAGCCTAGGCTGGGCAGAAAAACTTGTCCAGTTTACTGCGGCCCTCAAGCCCTTTCCCCTAATACCTTCCCTAGCTGGAAGCATCTGGTGTGAGCATATTGAGAAATTATCTGGTTGGCAGATAATTGGCCAACTATGGCTCATCTGTGCAAAGCAAAGATATGGGCAGACCCTGTATTTGTGGCTAATTTAACTAAAGCCACATGAGCCAGGTCCTGTGTACAGACCTGCTGTATGGAGCAGAGGCATCTTCTTGCTTGCCTCACACTTTCTCTCCTACTAAACCAGGGACACTGAACCTTCTATATGCAACCTGGGTCTTGTGTTTGGAATGATGTATAGGGCCAAGAACCCTGCATTTAGTCCTGGTGGCCTCAGATTTGCTGTGTGATGCTGAGCATCTCACTGTCTCTCTCAACCTATTTTCTCACCTACCAAGTGGGGTTAAGACCCACCAGGTCCACCTCAGAGTTGTGGAGGATCAAAGGGGACAATGTGTGAGGAAGCATGTTAAAGCTGAAAGTTTTGAGTTGGCAATACATGTAATATCTAGCTAGTCTTCTCATAGTTCCCCCAGCTCCCAGTATCTACTTACCTCCTGGGGGGAAAGCTGGCAGGTACTACAGCACCCGAAGCTGATTCTTTTGCTTTTGTTTAAGAGACTCCTCCCAGTCTTCCCAGCCTCCCACACTAGCTACTGCTAAGGCCAAAGTCTGGAGTGGGTGGACTTAGATGCCAGGCGTATTAAGTGTATGTGTGACAGGGTGGGGAAAGGGCTGGGAAGGAGGAGGAGCCAGGGAGGCTGGAGCTTGCCTGGCTGAAGCCAGGACTTGGCAGAGGCCAGATTTGCCTAGGCTCCCCCCACCCCTTGGCTGTCTTTCTCAGCCTGGGTTCCCGACCATCTATGTCATGGTCTCCGAAGAGGAGGGAGCTGTCAAGGATGGCAGCTGCACTGCTCTGTTGGTAACGGTTACTGGACCTGTCATTCCTCCCCCTTCTCAGCCCTGAAGCGCCCCCAGGAATTAATCTCCCACCTGGCTCAGACTCATGACACTGCTTAGTGTTAGCCTGGGAGAGGCCATGAGCACGTGGAGAGGCAGAGAGCCAGAGCTGGGGACCAGGCCTGTACCTTGCCTTGTTTCTCTTCTGTAGGAAGTAAGTCCTGAATTAGGAAGCTTGGGGCAGGGCTGCTAGGACCTTCTCTCAGGAGGGATGGGAACTCCCACCCTCTGCTTGCCTAACAGACACCTGCACAAACGCCATGGAGGAGAAGAGAGCTGGGACAGTAAGAGGAAGCTAGTTCCACCCTCTACCCAAAAGATACCTGTCCCTCAGGGAAACCACCTTTGAACCTTCCACTCCCACCCCCAACACAGGAGCTAGTAGCTCTTCGAAACACACCACAGAGAAATGGAGGCTTGTATTTTATTCAAGGCTTGTCAGACTCCTTCCTTCCCCCTGTGGGTGAGGTAGGAGGGATGGGGTCGGGGGAGGGAACAGGGGCTAGGAAGGGGCAGATTGCAGTTGCCCTTTGTAGACATATTCCAGAGCAGTGGCAATGGTGCGCATGTCCAGCTCGATGCTCCGAGCCCAGTTCTCCACATCCCCAATTTCCTGGGAAGGGGGAGAGAAGGTGGGAGCCCAGGAATCAGAATGGGTAGAGTATGGCTTCCAGTCTGGGGAATACGTTTTATTCATCTCCTGGAAAAGGCTTTACTTGGACCCACCAACTGCTTTTCTTTCTCTCTTTACCTTTTCTGACACTGGGGCTATAGATGGGGTTTCTGGGACCACCCTACTTCCTCCTTGACCTAAACCAGAGGTAACCTGACTGGAGGCAGCCAATGGGGACCCAGGATTGGGGTGGTGAGGTAGGGAGTATGGCCCACCTTGAGTGCCTGGTTGAAGTTCTCCACCATTCCGATCCACTGGCCTGTCTGCTTGGCAAATTGGGCAGCCTGGACCTGTAGGGTCTTCACCTCATGGTCCAGCTTTCTCTGGTTCATGTAGGCCTGGGCCACACTGGGGGGTTGGAGGAGGGAGGAGATGAGCTCACCCGGCTAGTTGGGGGTGGTCTCCAGGACTCATATTCCATTGCAGCAGTGGGAGTTCAGCCAAGAATCAGGGCTCATCATTTTGGCCATTTTTGGATGTGATGCAAATGACTACCAGTACATGCAAATAAACCCAGCTCCTTCCTCTCACTCCCAGGATTCCCAGGAGAGCCAAGCTCGGAGCTGACTAGAAACATACCAGCTCCAACCCCCAAAAAGGAGGTCCTGCAGCTGAGTGGGGGAAGGGAGGGAAAACCTGGGGTGATATCCCTGAGGAAAAAGCTGGGAGGGAAAAAGGGGCATGGAAAAACCGGGAAAATACAGCAGGAGGGACACATCTGGCAGTGATTGGAAGCCCAGGGATCTATGCAAGAAGTTGGAGAGGGAAATTGGGCCCCTCCCTGAAGCTGGGGTAGGATGGGAGCGCAAACCCCTCCCCAGAAACCCTGGGTCAAAAGAGGATATCCCAGGGGTTTCTCCTTAGCTCTCAGTTGCTCTCCCAAGCCTTCGCCCACACAGATCAAGGAACACACACACACACACACACACACACGCACACACTCCTTCCCTTCTGCCTTAGACACTAGTTTTTCTTTTCAATCAAGGTACGGGCTGTGGTTACCATTACTACCATGGGGTTGGTGTCCCCAACCTTCTGCCAATGTTTTTTGCCCTCCTCCACCCCCGCAATAATTGTTCTCCTTTATTGGCTGCTGAATTTTTCACTTCCCACCCCAAAGCTCTAGTCAGCCAGGAGATTCCACATCCGGTGCCCCTACCCACTGGAATGTGTGCGGGCTGGAGCAGGGAAGGGGTTGGTGGGGGCTGAGGGAGTGGGCAGGACACCTGACAGGGGCCAAGATAGACTGAGCCTTTGTTTTCCTTTCCTGGGAATGAGAGGAGCTGTGGGCAGCAACACAAAACCCTTTCTAATCTGGCTTTGGCTTAGCTGCCCTCTAAGCTGAAAGTGGGGTGGCCTCTAGCAAAGGAAAAGAAGAGGGAGAAGCCGGGGCCAATCTCACTAATGATGGGCACAGCAGAGCCCAGGAGGCGCCAATGTGGGAGGGCAGACCCTGTCCCTTCTTTCTGGGAGACAGCTGGGTCACTGTCAAGGGTGGGGTAGGAACTGAAACAGACTCCCCTGAGAGTTCCTGAACTCCTGGTTTTCCCCATTGACCACCTGCTTCTATATTCACACTGAGTAAAGAGAGGTGTCTAGAGCGAAGGAAGATCAGAGGCCCCAACCACAACTTTCTTTTTCTCAACCTTCCCCCATGATGAATAATGAAGATGACCCCAGCCCCTGCATGGATCACTTGGATGACTCAGTCTCTGGATTCACACCAAGCTGCTCTACTTGACCTGGGGTGGAAGGTACCATACTGCCTTTCTTCCAACAGGCAGACTAGCAAATCATCATCTCTGCACGCTTCTGGGTCACTCAGGGTCAAGAGACAATGTTCTTTGCTTTTTCCCAAGTCTTTGGCTGTTACTGGCATTCTAATTTAGAGCTGGGGCAGGGTGTGGTCCCCAGAGACCCAGCAGGAAGGTAAGAGACAGCCTGGCTCTGCCATAGCTCCTGGAACAGGTTCTACTCTCACCACCACCAGCTGTGCCATCTCTTTCCTGCCAGCTGCTCCCCAGGCTTGCCAGAGGGTGGGAGGCAAGGAGAGGGTGGTAAGCTGTAATAAGGAGGGTGCTCTCCCTCCTGCTGAAATGACAGCTGGACTTGGAAGGGTGAAGGGAGGTGGGCAGATGGCATCAAGTTGTAATGCTAGGGAAGTTAATGTGGGGAAGAGGAAATCTGGCTGCTATCTCTAACCACTGCAGCTGTTCCTCCCTTGCCCAGTGCTAGGACTCAGCGTTGACTCAAGTTTCTCTACGTAGAGCTGGGAGGGGCAGGGTAGGATAGGCGAATTAGTGGAACATCCCACCCCTTCAACAGCGGTCTGAGGGCCAGACTGGCCAGTGCTTAAACTTGGGCGGGTTGGGGAAGGAGGAAACTGGTGTTGATGAGAAAGAGGTTCATACCCCACATTGAGGTGATCCACCAAAGCTTCTGTCAGGCAGGTCGCTGCAGTGATAGCCTCTCGCCTCCTCTTCTCTGGGGAGAGGGGGAAAAGGAATTGGAGGGGAGACTTGGGTTTTTGAGGGGTAGTGTTAAAGGTTCCTTACCCACCCATTACTATTTTGCTAGTTGCCGAAATTTCTTAACCAATCTCTGAATGCCGGAGCTGAAAAGGACCCTGCAAAACATAGTGCAACCTCTTTCATTTTAGAGATGAGGAAACTGGTACCCTGGGAGGGAAACGGACTCACTCAGGGACGCCAGGAAGTCAGCGGCAGCGCCCAGGACTCCCGACTCCCAGACACTCGTTCTCCACTATCTTGGCCGAAGAATCGGTAACTCCGAGATTTCCAGCCCGGACTCAGGAAACAAGTGCCCCACCTCCGTTCCGGGGGTTTCAGGCCTCCAAGAAGCCCATCTCTGGAGGGTTCCTCACACCCTCCTCCCTACAGAGTCGCTCCTTCCTACAGCCAGGACGAGAGGCTCCCAGGGCCAATAGGCAGGGCGCTCCGGGGCACAGGCGGGGCTGAGGAGCGGCAGGTCGGGGGTTAGGGGCGTTGCCGAGGGGACCGGAGTATTGCCCAAGGGACCAGAGCCAGTTGGCAAGGGAAAAGAGTTTAAAAAAAAAAGCCGCCCTGAAATTCCCTCTCCCCCATGCCCGTTGCCCGCTAGCTAGCGTCCTTCCCTGGATATGGGTAGTCACTCGAGATCCAGGCTCCGGGCTGAAGCTAGGCCGCGGCCGGAAAGAAAACTGCCGACAGGATATTTGGCTCACCCTGTAGCTCCTTTCGTTCATTCTGCTTGGCCTGGTGTTCTTTTAGGAGGCGGGACAGCATGGTCACGTCGGGCTGGGGGCTGGGTACGCCGGGCCCCCTCCGGCTCCGGAAGCTGGAACGCTCACCTCGGCTCCCAGGGGCCATGTCACGTGACCGCTGTGTCACGTGAGGTTGGGAACCGCCCTCTATTGAGACATTGGGTCAAGATCTTGGCGGGGAAGGGAGGTAGAGGGTTGCGGAGGGCAGGTGAACTCTTTTCTTTATTGGGAGCTTACTTTTTGGTGAGTGTTGGAAGAAGTATTTTTTAATACTCATATTGCCAAGCCAGTTTTTAACATTTTCTGAGGCTCTCAGGCTTCGAGGGCTGGTGGTGCCAGGCCGTCTATCACCGTTTGGTTGTTGAGGGAGCAGAAGCTCCCTGGGCTCATTTAAATTATTCTCCTTCCCTCTGCTTACCTCCTGGCAGTGCTAGCTGGTTCTCAGTTGATTCCCAGTTCCTTCCCTCAGGGAGAGAATGCTTTCCTGTCTCTCCCAACCCTCTTTCTTCTCACTACCCCACTGAAGTCTCTCAACTCTGGGTGATCATTGTAGGGAAGCATTTTAGGCACTTCAGACAGCCTCCTAGGGAGCTTGGCTAACTTGGCGGGCGGTGTGAATGTAGAATTTCATCTCTGTCCTTTTGTGGTCAGGAATGCGAACCCATTTCAGTCTTAGCAGAAGCTTAAGTGCTGTGCCAAAGTAAAAAGTAATTTATATAAGGCCTCTGTGAACTAAAAAGAAATGCTTCCGGGATTAACTCCAACGAGAACAAATATAAACATCATCAGCCTATTCTTGCTACTGGTACAATCTCTCTCGGTGCACTTTGCACTAACATGTTGGGTGACTTTGGGCAAGTTGCTTACCACTCTGGGTTCTAGTTTTCTCTTTAGTAAAACTAGGAGAAGGGATTGAATTAAATCGGTGGTTCTCAATCCTAGCTAAGCATTAGAATCTAAACATTAGAATCACAAAAATCACAAGGCTTATAAAAATGCCTTGATTAGCCGGGCGCGGTGGTTCACGCCTGTAATCCCAGCACTTTGGGAGGCCGAGGCGGGCAGATCACGAGGTCAGGAGTTCCAGACCAGGCTGAACAACACATCACAGGGCAGCCTGGCCCAGTCCTTCCCCCTCTCTGGCTCCAGCTTCCAACTGCAGTGAGCAAGCAAAATAGAGGCAGATTGGAAATGCCTGGTGCCTCACCTCCAGAGCTGTGAGGCCTGGGAGAGAAGGACATGGGTTGGAAGTGTCAAGATAATGGTGACATGGGATAAGTGAAACAGAGGGTGAGGGCTAATGTGGGGGGTTGGTGTTGGGGGGCTCTCAAGGGTGAAACCCTGTCTCTGCTAAAGATACAAAAATACAAAAATTAGCCGGGCGTGGTGACGCGCGCCTGTAATCCCAGCTACTCAGGAGGCTGAGGCAGGAGAATCGCTTAAACCTGGGAGGCGGAGGTTTCAGTGAGCGGAGATCACACCACTGCACTCCAGCCTGGGTGACAGAGTGGGACTCTGTCTCAAAAAAAAAAAAAAAAAAAGCCTTGATTCCAGACTAATTAAATAGAATCTAAGGAGTGGAGACCAAACATCTGTGTGTGTGTGTGTGTGTGTGTGTGTGTGTATGTATATAATAATAATAATTATTATTATTTAGACAGAGTCTTGCTCTGTCCCCTAGGCTGGAGTGCAGTGGCATGATCTCAGCTGACTGCAACCTCCGCCTCCCGCGTTCAAGCAATTCTCCTGCCTCAGCCTCCTGAGTAGCTGGGATTACAGGCGCGTGCCACCACGCCTGGATAATTTTTGTATTTTTAGTAGAGACGGGGTTTCACCACGTTGGTCAGACTGGTCTTGAACTCCTGACCTCAGGTAATCCGCCTGCCTCGGCCTCCCAAAGTGCTGGGATTACAGGTGTGAGCCACCGCGCCAGGCCTCATCAGTATATTTTAAAAGCTGTTCTGGTGATTCTAATGTGTATTCGGAGTTGAGACTCACTGGGCTAAACCATATCTAAAACTATTTCCAACTTTGGCATTCTCTCATTTTGTGATTCATTGGCATAGTTGAAGTTGACTTCATTATATTTACTTGCCGGGGGCGACGGGGAGAAATGGGTGCTGATTGAGTTAGAAGAAAACATTCTTGAATTTTCTGAGTAAGATTTGAGAATTACTGATCAATGAATGATTCATTCAGCTGTTTGCAGAATAGCATCCCAAATCCTGGGAGATGTGCAGCTGTCAAAGGATTAGTGAGGAGAAGCACATGAAATGCTTAAGTGGTAGATAAAGCAAAACATTTTAAGTGCCAAAATAAAAATTCTAATAAAAACGTGAGATACTGTGTGTATGCGTCTAAATTATATGTGTACTGTGCCTTCTTTTTAAACATTTCCTGAGGACTCATCACAGGTCAAGCACTTTCCATGCATTAATTCATTTCATCCCTAGAACAGTTCTGTGAAATATTATTATGAGTATCCCAAATTTGCAGATGAAGAATCTGAGGTACAAGGCAGTTAAGTCATAGAGTTCATTTGTGGTAGAGCTAGGATACAAATCCAGGCTATCTGACTCCAGAGCCTGAGTATTACCACTGTATACTGCATACACCATAGTTGAGACCCCAGGAGGGTAGACCCAGAGCACTTTTCTGGGAATCTCCGTATCTCTAATCATTACACCCCTCTAGCTTGCTGGGCATGAGCTGTAGGGAATCCTGGCAGGGGAGGAGTGTTTGGGAAGAGGCTCTGCTCCAGAGAAGGGCTAATCAATAGAAGCGGGAAGAGTGAGAACATCACAGGGCAGCCTGGCCCAGTCCTTCCCCCTCTCTGGCTCCAGCTTCCAACTGCAGTGAGCAAGCAAAATAGAGGCAGATTGGAAATGCCTGGTGCCTCACCTCCAGAGCTGTGAGGCCTGGGAGAGAAGGACATGGGTTGGAAGTGTCAAGATAATGGTGACATGGGATAAGTGAAACAGAGGGTGAGGGCTAATGTGGGGGGTTGGTGTTGGGGGGCTCTCAAGGGTGAGTCTAAATGTTAAGATTAGGCTGACTCAGGGAGAGTGTCAGGCCCATCCTGTATTACCCTCACCCTTCTTGGCACAACTGCCTGACATTTTCACAATCGGTATAGAGACTGCCAGGATTCTGCGAACATTAACCTCTCCCTCCTCTCCCGCACACTGGCTGTTCCTTTGCCCTAGAGCTGAGCAGAGGACATGGGGTATCTGTATCTAGTGTCCCCATCTGATCTTTCTAGGGTTATCCTCCATCTGTTCTTTTTCTGGGCCTTTATTATCCACTATTTAACCTTAGTTTCTGCTGTGGTTGAAGCTCAGCTTCACTTGTCCTTGGTAGAGATGGACACAATTCACATACATATCTATCTGGAGGATGACTCTTGAAATTTGAAGTCTCTTTCTGCTCACCTCTCCTTAACAATTTCCTACTCAGATTATTTCCCTTAGACTGAATGAATGCAACTCCACACTCATCACTCATTTCCCTTTTCTTTTGAGGTCTCTTTCAGAGTTAGCTTTAATTAGCAAGCTCCAAACTGACTGGCTGGGCCAAAGAGGGCTGGAAGCTGCTGAGTTGTTAGGGGTTGGATGAGGACTGAGGGAGGACACAGAGTGAGTAGAGAAGGCTTCACATACTGGGAAATCTGGCTGGGCTTCAAGAGAGGGGGTTGGTGGTGGTGTGGCTAAGTTCCAAATGTTGGCCTGAAGCCAGTGCTCAAAGAAAAGGGGCCCTCAAGACAGTCTAAATGGCTCCCTTTGGTGAGTGACCTCCTAGTCCTTCTCAAGTGTAAGGGTTTCTTTTGGACCCTCAAAGACCGGAGCAGTCAAGCTGTTTCCCCACTGAATTCCCTCCATCACATTTATGTTCTTTTCCTCCCAGCCACTCCCATAGTTCAAGCTTTGACTACAACCAGAATTCAGAGGCAGGCAGAAGGATTCTAGTGCTGGAGAGGCAAGTGAAGTGAAAAGTCCTCACGGTGTGCGTGTTGGGATGGAAAAGCCTGACCCTGGGACATAAGCTCCAAGCCTCTGTTGCCAGATGAGGTGGAGGGAGAAGGTAGCCCTGAAGTGTGTGTTCTGGAAGTGTTTGCTTGTAAGCTAGAGACAACAGGTGCAAAAAGTGTGATTTGAGGGAGTTGAAAAATACTGATCTCAAATGGAAGGGAAGAAGATGTTAAAAAGGGAAGGAGCTAGAGAAAACCTCAGCTTCCACTCATACAGGAGCTAAAGGGCTAAAATCTTGGCTGGATCTGGGCATTTCTCAACTTCCAAAATTTTGGAAATTTTTATAAAAAATATTAATCTTTCATTTTTAAATTAAATTAAATTTATTTTAAAAATTTAGTTTCTCAGTCATACTAGCCACATTTCTTTTTCTTTTCTTTTCTTTTTTTTTTTTTTTTTTGAGACAGAGTCTCACTCTGTTGCCCAGGCTGAAGTACAGTGGATTAATCTATTCCATGGAGTGGAGTCGATAATCGATTCCATGGATTATCATTTTACTTTGTTAATGGTATCCTTAGAAGCACAAAAAATTTTAATTTTTTTTTTTTTTTTGGAGACAGAGTCTCACTCTGTCCCCCAGGCTGGAGTGCGGTAGTGCTATCTCTGCTCACTGCAGCCTCCGCCTTGTGGGTTCAAGCGATTCTTGTGCCTCAGCCTCCTGAGTAGCTGGGATTACAGGCGTGTGCCACCATGCCTGGCTGATTTTTGTGTTTCTTTTTTTTGAGATGGAGTCTCGCTCTGTCGCCCAGGCTGGAGTGCAGTGCCACGATCTCTGCTCACTGCAAGCTCTGCCTCCCGGGTTCACACCATTCTCCTGCCTCAGGCTCCCAAGTAGCTGGGACTACAGGTGCCCACCACCACGCCTGGCTAATTTTTCGTATTTTTAGTAAAGACGGGGTTTCACCGTGTTAGCCAGGATAGTCTTTTTTTTCGTGACTGAGTCTTTTGAGACGGGGTCTCGCTCTGTCACCCAGGCTGGAGTGCAGTGGCCGGATCTCGGCTCACTGCAAGCTCCGCCTCCCGGGTTCACGCCATTCTCCTGCCTCAGCCTCCCGAGTAGCCGGAACTACAGGCGCCCGCCACCGCGCCCGGCTAGTTTTTTGTTTTTTTTTTTTTGAGACGGAGTCTCGCTCTGTCGCCCAGGCTGGAGTGCAGTGGCCGGATCTCAGCTCACTGCAAGCTCCGCCTCCCGGGTTTACGCCATTCTCCTTTCTCAGCCTCCCGAGTAGCTGGGACTACAGGCGCCCGCCACCGCGCCCGGCTAGTTTTTTGTATTTTTTAGTAGAGACGGGGTTTCACCGTGTTAGCCAGGATGGTCTCGATCTCCTGACTTCGTGATCCTCCCACCTCGGCCTCCCAAAGTGCTGGGATTACAGGTGTGAGCCACTGCGTCCAGCCTGATTTTTGTATTTTTAATAGAGATGGATTTTTGTCATATTAGCCAGGCTGGTCTCAAACTCCTGACCTCAAGTGATCCGCCTCCCTCCCTCCCAAAGTGCTGGGATTACAGGTGTGAACCACCATGTCTGGCTTGGAAATTATTTTGAAATAATTATAGAGGAAGTTGCAAAAATAGCACATGAAATCTTGTGTACCTTCACTCAATTTCCCCTAATGATGACATCTTATATAACTATAGCACAAAATCAAAACCAAAAAGTTGATATTGGTACAGTATTGTTAACTGGCCTGCAGGCCTTACTCAGTTTTCACCATATTTTACACGCATTTATTTGTTTGTTTGTAGTTCTGTGCAGTTTTAAATCATGTATAGATTTGGATAATCACCACCATAATCAAGATACAAAACCCATTACCACAAAGGAACCCCCTTGTGCTATTCCTTTGTATTTGTCCCCACCCCCCTCCCTCCTTGTCCCCTGGCAACCAGTAATCTGCTCTTCATCTCTATAGTTTTGTCATTTTGAGAATGATATGCGAGTGGAATAATACAGTTTCAGCATTTTTTTGTTTGGAGACAGGGTCTCACTCTACCCAGCCCAGGCTGGAGTGCAGTGGCAAGATCACGGCTTACTGCAGCCTTGACCTCCTGGGCTCAAGCGATGCTCCCACCTAGCCTCCTGAGTAGCTGGGACCACAGATTTGACTAATTTTTGTATTTTTTGTAGAGATGGGGGTCTCCCTATGTTGCCCAGGCTGGTCTCCAACTCCTGGGCTCAAGTGATCCTCATGCCTTGGCCTCTCAAAGTGCTGGGATTACAAGCATAAGCCACTGTGCCCAGCTCAGCATTAGTTTTTAATTTAACTAATTCCTAAGTTCTTGACTGAAATACAAGAAGTTCTCTAACAGTTTATTTTAATATTGAGCTTACCCCATTCTCTGGATCCTTCTACTTTCTTTTTTTTTCTTTTTTTCGGTGATGGAGTCTCCGTCACCCAGGCTGGAGTGCAGTGGTACCATCTCAGCTCACTGCAACCTCCACCTCCCGGGTTCAAGTGATTCTTGTGCCTCAGTCTCCAGAGTAGCTGGGATTACAGGTATCCACCACCACACCCGGCTAATTTTTGTATTTTTAGTAGAGACAGGGTTTCACCATGTTGGCCAGGCTGGTCTTGAACTTCTGATCTCAGGTGATTCACCTGCTTCGGCCTCCCAAAGTGCTGGGATTACAGGCATGAGCCACCGTGCCCGGCCCCCTCTAGTTTCTTAATTTCCCTCTTCACCTACAATATTATCTTCCACTCCAACATTCTGGTCTCATTTCTCCTTGAGAGAAATCTACATGTCTAAATTTACTAGGCTGGTCTAGCATGCTCTTGTGTGTTCCCCTCCCTCCCTTGACCCTCTATTTATAGCCAGGCTAATTTTGGGTGGCCTCTCTCTCTCTTCTTTCCTGATCTTTCCTCCTGTGGTGGTGAGGTGACTTCTCAAATATTTGGGCAGAGGAGGTCAGAAGCAGATTCTTGGCATCTGATTTCAGCCCTCGATCACAGAAGCCAGTGGAGTGGGAATAGAGGCAGGCAGAAGCTGCAGGTGCCGATAGGAGGCAGCTTGGGCTCTAAAGGCATTTTGAGCTGGGGTCGGGGAGGCCTGGGCAGGGAGTCAGTAGTCCCCGTTCTATCCTGATTTTGCAATTCTGCATTCCTATGTCAGCTCTTCTCTACTGTCTGGGGCTCTGAGATATTAAAAAGAATGGGGAGGGTGTGGTGAAAGTAGAATCCTGGTGCCAGCCCTGCTGACAGCATATGTATTTCCTTATAGTACCTGTTTAGAGATGTGTTAGTGCTCTGGAGGGGATATCTACAGGTGTAGTATTGGAAAACAGAGGGCCAGATTTCCAAATGTCTGTTAACTTATCCAAGGCAAAGACTGTCCCAGGGCCAGCAGAGTGAGAATCCAGTTTTTTTTTTTTTTTTTTTTTTCAAAGAAATACAATCCTGAACAATGAAGTAGGAGAGACAAAGAGAACACAGGAAGAGGAAGGAGGTAGGACACATACTGGAACTTTTCAGAAAGGGAAGGAGAAGAGAGAATCATAAGAATATGATAGTGTTTGAGGGGCAGAGACAACATTAGAAACATTGAGAAATACTCTGAGAAAGATTCCAAGTGTGACAGAGACAAGAATGATGACAAAATAGAATTTGGGATGAGACAAAATCATCCCAAGTGAGAGAGAGAAGGGAAGATGGACAGATGTATATTCACAAGACCAACACCAGTAAGCAAGAGGAGTAGGAAGGGGAAGTGGGAGCAATCGAGGTTCCCATTATGCCAAATTATTTCCTGTCTCTCCTCCTGGCCCCATTTCTTTATCGGAGTAATAAATAGCAGAGAGTTGGAAAGTGTCCCACCACCCCCTTGCCTCTGTCCCGGCCTGAGGGAAAGGGAGAGGAAGAGGGACAGGCCATTGGGTCCCTGTGGAGATCCCATCTCAGCCCCACCCAGGTCCTCCTGAGCCAGCCCACGACTCTGCCCCCTCCCATCCCCTTTCATGGATACGAAATGTGCAGTCCTGGGAAGGGTCTGGTAGCTGGGGACACCCTTTACATCCCTCTGCCTCTCGGGTCCAGTCTCTTTCATCTTTGCATTCTTTGACACCCCCTCCCCTCCCCACTGCTTAATTTCCTCTTCCTGTAATCATCCCCAGTCGTTTTCTTTTCTCCCTTCATTCCATCCCTTGTCAATTAACCTCTTGCCCTTCTTTCTTCCTCTCCATTCCTTCCTTTTTTCCATTTCTCCATTTGCTCCCCATATCTCCCGAGTTTTTCTCTCTCTTCTTGCCTCTTTTTCTCTGTTCCCTTGAATCCTGACGATGTGGCTAGCACTGCCGTGGTCATTACCGGGCTGGGGGCGGGGGATGGGATAGGATGGGGGAGGGCAGCGATCTGATCCCAACAGCAGAAAGAGTGCTCTATGTGACCATGGGGAACAGGGAGCACTAAGATGCCACGCTGGACCCAGGCCCAGGACCGCTCCCCTTACGTTTCCTCTCTCTCTGCAAATTTCTCTTCCCAGGTTGTCTTCTAGCGTCTTCCCACTTTTCATCTCTTACCCTCCTTCCTCTGTTTCCGCCCCTCTCTTTCTATCTGTGCTTCTCTCCCACCGCATTCCAAGGCGCCGCCTCCACCACTCCCGGGCTGGGGATGGGATCGGGGGGAGAAGGGGAGGAGAGCGCCGCGCAGGGGCGGAGCCGGAGCCGGTGCTGGGCTTGGGGGGCGTGGTGGTGGGGGGGTCAGCAAGGCTAGTTTCCACCCCAGCCACCAGCCTGGGCATTCCCTTGGCGACGCGTTTGGGTCTCCACCTGCTGCGGGAACGAGGGGCGGGGCAGGGGGCGGGGCCTGCGCGGTGTTCCCGGGAGAGGAGGCGGGAGCCGGAGTGGACGCCCGAGCTGCGGCTGCTGTAGTTATCCTAGCCCGTGCTGGGGCGGCGGAGCGGCGGGAGGGAAGGCTGGGGGGGCGAAAGACTGGGAAACCTCTGAAAGACCAACGAGACTTCGGAGACCAGAGACGCGCCTGGGGGGACCTGGGGCTTGGGGCGTGCGAGAGTTCCCTTGCACTCGCTGGGAAAGCGCGCGGGGATCGTCCCATGGCCGGGGCTCGGAGCCGCGACCCTTGGGGGGCCTCCTGGATTTGCTACCTTCTTGGCTCCCTGCTCGTCGAACTGCTCTTCTCACGGGCTGTCGCCTTCAATCTGGACGTGATGGGTGCCTTGCGCAAGGAGGGCGAGCCAGGCAGCCTCTTCGGCTTCTCTGTGGCCTTGCACCGGCAGTTGCAGCCCGGACCCCAGAGCTGGTGAGTCACCGCACCCGCCCGGAGTCCCCATGCTCCAGCCACAGATCGTCGTCCTCCCCACTCTGCGGGGCACCTCATTTCTCTGTCTTCCAGCCCCACCAAGACCTTGACTGCCCACAGACATCTCGCACCCCAACCTGGAGCCTTGCCTCATCTGACTTGGGTCTGAAGCTGCACTTCCCGGCACTGAGACCCAGGATTTTGCCTTAGGGATGAGTTGGAAAGGAAGGTTCTTGTCTTGGCAGCGAACCATCTCCTTCTTCTGGGCCTTTCCCCCAACTTGCATCCTTGATCCAGCCCCAGGGCCTCTGGCTCCCCTGCTTCTTCCAAGGGCTGGATTCCCCAAGGGAGGGAGACTGTCTGTCTCTGCTTAGAATAGGAGGAGATGGAAAGGACATAGAGGTTGACGGTGCCATGAGAGGGCTGCATGCAGGGCAGACTCCAGAAATAACTTCCTGCCAGAGCATTGCCATGGATGGAATGAGGGCAGCAGGGCACTGGAAGGCCAGGAGAGAGCTTCCACTTCTGTGGTTTAAGACCATGGGAAGATTGGGAGAGGATCTGCAGGTCTGGCAGCCTGCAGTAGGTGGCTTGGTGATAGACAGTGGCAGAAAACTGAGCCCCCAAAGTACTAGTAGCAGTAGTAGTAGTAGCCGCAGCAGCTGTAACAGTGAGAGAGATCCAGGAAGGATGCTGGCCAGGCTGCTCCCCTTTCTCCTCTTTAGCAAATTTCCAGCTCCAGGAATCTCAGTAGCAGGTCAAAGACAGGAGGAGTAAGGGGTGGAGGACAATTCTAATTCTTTCTAATCAGTTCAGGACCCGTGGGAGATGGATATACTTTTGTGAGGGGCCTGTGACTGGTCATGTTGCCTGCATCCTTGGCTCTCGCTACATGTCCGATTGTAAAAAGAGAGGCCAGAGATGAAGAAAGCTTCTCACCCGCTCCTGCTAGGGGGCTTTTCTCTCTCCAACCAGTGCCTAAGCCACATTAAGTATCCATTACTGGGATCAATGCTGTCCACTGGGACTGTCTTCTCCCTCTACTATTGGTCTGGGGGCAGGGGGCAGAGACAAGAGCTCATTTCTCACTTGCTTGGGGAGTGGGGGCCTAGCTCTAATCTTTCTTCCTTCATTATCCCTATCATCTGGTAGCAGGGGCTGTGGTCCCCAAAACTTTGGGAGAGATAGAAAGCAATGGACTTCATCTCCTCTTCTATTTACCATCTGCTTCCTCATTCACCTTTGCTCCCTTCCTCCCTTCCTCCCTCCTTCCCCCATCTGCCAGAGTTCGAGGACTGGAGACCTTTTTAGGACATGCTGAACTCTCTAAGCTATTTCCAGGCAAATTCTAGGTTATTTTTAATAGCTTGGTCTCTTGTCATTTCCCCCTCCTCTCTGAAGGTGGCCCCTGATTCTGTCTCCCAGAGCCAAGCTGGGGGCATTCCCAGAGGGCCTGACTGCCTCACCCTGCTTTTGCTCCAGCAGGGGGTGCTCTGCTGCCCTGGGGAGGGGGGTGAGGGAGGGGGGCATGTGAGAGGTCAGGCGCCTGCTCAGTCCCTAGCTTTTTAGTTGCAGGTTGCCTGCCTTAGCACACCCTGATGAAAACAACTTCTTGCCTGTTTTGATGTCTTTTAGTCTAGCTCTGGGATGAGACTTTGAGGTCTAACCTTTGCTGTGTGGTTCCAGCCTCATTTATTTCCTTCAATTGTAAAATGAATATAAACAATAGTATTACTACATACAGTTGTTGTGCAGATTGAGTTCTTAATATATGTAAAATGCTTAGAATAGTGCATAGCCCACAGTGAGTGCTGTGAAAGTGTTAGTAGTACTGCTATTCTTGTATTGTGATTCACAGAGCGCTTTACAGAGATTCTGGATCCAAAGGCTTGGCTAGAGGGCCTCCCCTGCTGAGCCAGCCTTCCAGGCCAAGCATCCTCTCCAGAGGGCCACCCAGATTGAGAGGGGCCAAAGAGGGGCTGGACTTGGGCTGGGGCGCTGGAGTGTGTGGAGAATCGAGAAGTGCGGTGGTCGTGGGCTACTCCTTTGTCTTCACTTAGCTGAGCTCCCAGGGAGTCCCTCTGCCCCCAGCTGCCAACACTTTTTTTTTTTTTTTGCCTTTCTCTCTGCAGTGGCTGCACTGTGGCTGTCCAGAAGCCTGGGGTGGTTAGGGCTTATGGCATGAGGTCAGGAAGGAGTGTGTGTGTGGCTGGACCACAGGTGGAGGGACTAGAGAGGCTGCGGCTGGGTGCTCTTGTTCCACTAGGGATCGAGTGGTCTCTTCTCCACCAAGAGTGGACTGGGCATATCTATGCACTCAGCTTCTTTCCGCCACATGGGCCCCTCCCCTCCTCCCTACTTTTGGCCTCCAGAGGAGATGTGAACATAGAACAAAGTTAACTTGTCTGGGTGCTTAGCTATGCACTGACCAGCTGTGACACTGGATATCTCTATGAGTCCACAAAATGTGTGTGTTCAGTAAAACACATCCTGACACTCCCTATGGGGCAAGCACAAAGATGAAAAGACAGCCCCAACCCTCAGTGAGATGGTCACCTCTATATTTGGAGGTTGGGGGGACTGCTGACTTGCCTGAAGGTTGCCGTTTATTTGCACAGGGCTGTATCACCTCGTTTCATTTTCTGCCCAGGGTACCCTCATCTCCCCTCTCCCTTCTTCCCTTTCTGGGGTGGTCTCAGTGTTCTAGAGACAGGTCAGTCACTGAGTGGAATGACAAAGTATTGGAGTTAGGCCCATGTGGATTTGAATTCCAGCATCACTGCTTAGTGTCTTTGAGTGAGTTTCCTCATCTGAAAGACAAGAAGAGAATCCTTATCTCGTAGGACTGTTGTGATGATTAAATGACATAATGCATGTGACTTGCCTATCCTGGTGCTTGGCACATATGTGGACAGTGATGAATGTTAGTTTTTCATATCCCTGGTGTCTAGCTTCGGATCTGACATCATAGTAGGTGCTGAATAAATATGATTTCCTTGTCTCACCAGCACCTGACACAGGGCTTGGCATATGATAGACTCTCAATAAGTAGTTGAATGTCAAATGTGTCTTCTCGTCTCTACTACTCCCTATACCCCTTCTCTCTGTTGACACTGGCCCTGACAAGGGATGGCAGCTGCTAAGAGACGAGGAGGAGCTGTGGGAAGGAAGAATGGTTCTCTGCCCTCCCCCTCCACCCCAGCAGACCTGGCACAGTGTCCCACAGATGCCTATCTGTAATACTGCCTAACATGGTTTTGGGCTTTGCCCCCCCAGGAAGGGAGATGGAGGAGAAGAGTGTGGGAGAGAGGCCTTGAGGTCTGTGCCACTGCCACTTCTGAGTCTCTCCTTCTGCAAAGAGAGGACACATGGAGCCAGCTGGGTGTCAGTCGTCTCACCTCATCCCAGCCTTCACTCTGGCCTGGGGCTTCAGCCCCGGGGGACCCAGGCAGCCTCCATTCCCAGCACAGTGCTTCCCTGGGGAAGACGTCTTGGCTGTGATCATGGAAAATTGTCCTGCCAAGAAAGTTGTAGCTGGGAAAGAGGCTGAGGGGGAGGCAGAAGAGAAGACTGGGTGGGGGTGAAAGGGAAGGAGAAATCATAGACATGGGGAGAAGGAAGGATGGGGAAGGGGATTCAGGATGTCGGGAAGAGAATGGGGTAGCACTGGACTCAGAAGGAGAAACTTGTCCCTACCTCCATGCCAGCCAGAGTGACTGATCGAATCCTGGGCTGGCACAGCTTCTGGGAGATGAGGTCTTTGCTGGGTCCCTGATGAGGGGGAAGTGGATCTGTATCTAGCCTCTTGCCTGTCCTCTGAAGCTGGTCCCTGAGCCACAGTCTGATGCCGGTGTGGGGCCCTGTTACTTTTGCTCCCAGCATTCTTGGCATTTCTGGCTGGGTTTCAACTAGACTGGGTTGGGGGAGCAGGGCAGAGCTTGGGGATGGGGCCAAGGAGGGGGTAGGGAAGGCCTACTCAGGAACAGGTGCTGGGAACAGGCGGTTCTTTCAAACCAGCAGTGCTGGCCTGGCTGCTCGGGTTGGCGCGCGCGCGCGTGTGTGTGTGTGTGTGTGTGTGTGTATCTACTGTGCATGTTGATTCCTCATCCAGCTGGTATGTACATGCAACGTGATGACTGCATGACCAAGTATATTAATTTGTCCTTGCCAGGGTTTGAGAAAACTGACATTTGCCCCTTCTCTTTAGTCCTTGAACACTCTCTTTAGTACTGAGGGGTTGGGCCTGGGCAGCAATAAGGAGGTTGGATCATTCTGACATCTAACTCCTGTCCCTGTCCCTGCCCCATCTTGTAGGCTGCTGGTGGGTGCTCCCCAGGCCCTGGCTCTTCCTGGGCAGCAGGCGAATCGCACTGGAGGCCTCTTCGCTTGCCCCTTGAGTCTGGAGGAGACCGACTGCTACAGAGTGGACATCGACCAGGGAGGTGTGGCCCTGCATGAGCGGAGTGGGGGAAGCGTGTGAGCGGGGAGGAGAGGATTTGGGCTCCTCTTCCCTCCCCTAATTCCCAGTGTTCTGCCTCCAGCTGATGTGCAAAAGGAAAGCAAAGAGAACCAGTGGTTGGGAGTCAGTGTTCGGAGCCAGGGGCCTGGGGGCAAGATTGTTGTGAGTATTGCTTCTCATGACTGAATGCAAGGATGGTGTGTGTGTTTGTGTGTGTGTGTGTTTATGGTGTGTGCCTATGCACAGGTGTGCTTAGAGAACATAAGTTAGGAATATGGTATGATACCAAGTACATCAGGGAGATATAAAAAGGTGTGAGGCCTGGTCCTTGTCCTTATCCATGTAAAAACGTCTGTCCATTCATTCATCCATCCATTTGTCAAAGTCTTACTGAGAACCTTTTAAGCATCAGGCATTGTGCTAGTTACTACAGGGGAAGGCTGAGCTTGGTGGCTCATGCCTATAATCCCAGCACTTTGGGAGGCCAAGGCAGGTGGATCACTTGAGGTCAGAGGTTCGAGACCACCCTGGCCAACATGGCGAAATCCTGTCTCTACTAAAAATACAAAAAAATTAGCCAGTCGTGGTGGCAGGTGCCTGTAATCCCAGGTACTCGGGAGACTGAGGCAGGAGAATCACTTAAACCTGGGAGGAGGAGGTTGCAGTGAGCTGAGATCACACCCTCGCATGCTAGCCTGGGAGACAAGAGCAAAATTCCGTCTCAAAAAAAAAAAAAAAAAAAAAAAAAAGACAGGGCTCTCTGTTTCTCAATCTCGCTGTGTCTTTCAGTAAGACGCACAGACACACAGTTACCAATACAGATCACTGTGGGGCAGAAGCTGGTTAATGTTAAGTGAGTGGTCTAGTCTCCAGTCTATAAAAATCCAAAGGAGGAGTAGAGAGAAGACTTCTGCAGATGGGGTGATTGGAGCCAGGCTTTAACAATAGGTAATACCTAACCTGTGCAACATAGTGGGACCTCATCTTTACAGAAAAGAGAAACAAATTAGCCAGTCATGGTGGTGCATGTCTGTAGTCCCAGCTACACAGGAGGCTGAGGTGGGAGGATCACTTGAGCCCTGGAGGTCGAGGCTGCAGTGAGCCATGATCGTGCCACTGCACTCCAGCCTGGGTGACAGAGTGAGACCTTACCTCAGGTAAAATAAAAGAGTAATGCTTGGAGAGTGAAGAGGACAGCAAGTTCTTTGCAGAGGAGGTGCTAACACTTACAAAGCTCCAGGGACAGGGCCAAGCTTGGCATTTTGGAGGACTGTGAAATGATCAGGGAGACACACATCCTATGTGGTGGCTTAGTCGTGTCTTTTGGCTCCAGGCAGAATGTGGAACAAGGAGATGTCCATTTGAGGGCAAGGAAGTGGGTGCAGACAGGTTGCTGGGTTATGCATGGACCTTCGTAACATTGGCAGGGTAATGGTGCTTGAGTGGTGCCGGCATAGCGGTATGTGTGTGTATGTGTGCATGTGCGTGTGCGTGTTAGCACACACGTATCAGTGTCTGCCAAATCTCTGCATGTGGGCAGCATGCCTCAAGCAGGTCCCTGGCCCACAGAGTGAAATGATCCCCATCCCTTCCTCCCCCAGACCTGTGCACACCGATATGAGGCAAGGCAGCGAGTGGACCAGATCCTGGAGACACGGGATATGATTGGTCGCTGCTTTGTGCTAAGCCAGGACCTGGCCATCCGGGATGAGTTGGATGGTGGGGAATGGAAGTTCTGTGAGGGGCGCCCCCAAGGCCATGAACAATTTGGGTTCTGCCAGCAGGGCACAGCTGCCGCCTTCTCCCCTGATAGCCACTACCTCCTCTTTGGGGCCCCAGGAACCTATAATTGGAAGGGTGAGTCACTCCTCGGGGAGGGGAGAAGGGGACCGAAACCTCCTCTTACCTCGGAGACATGGCCAAGCATGACCACATGTGCACTGCTGTATGGCCCCAGGGCACTGCCATGCCTTCCACCCCCACTGAGCTAGTACACACGTGACTGGGGGGTGCCTCCTTTCCCTTGCACGGCCAAGTGTTCCTCAACGTGCTGGCATGGGCCCCAAGTGCACGCTGGGCCTGCAGCTGGGGCCTGCATGCTCCAACACACTAGCCCACACCTCATCACTGCCATTCCCGTCTCCGCACGCTGCTGCTGGCTGAGCTGACACTCGGTGAGTGTGATGCCACATCTGGTGGACCCCAGGAAGCCTGGGTTGGGAACAGGGTGGGGAGAGGGCTAGAAAGAAGAGGAGGGGCTTCCCCGTGTGCCTGTCTAACTCAGTGTCCAGCTTGAGGGGTATTCCTTGCACCCTGCCCTGGGCACTAACAGGACTGTCCTTGCAGGCACGGCCAGGGTGGAGCTCTGTGCTCAGGGCTCAGCGGACCTGGCACACCTGGACGACGGTCCCTACGAGGCGGGGGGTGAGAAGGAGCAGGACCCCCGCCTCATCCCAGTCCCTGCCAACAGCTACTTTGGTAGGGACCCCTCCCCGGCCCAGAGCTGCTCTAACCCTCTGCTCCTCTCTTTTGTCCTCCCTCTCCATGCTCCCATCCTTCTGTCTCTGTTTCTGTCTCTCACCCTGTCTCTCTCTGTCTTTCTGTCTCTGGCTGTGATCTCTCTGGTCTCTTTTTCTCTCTCTACCTCTTCTTCTTCCACCTTTTTCTGGCCTTTCTGTGGCTCCGTCTCCCTACTCTGTGGCCCCTCCTCTGGATGTCCCGTCCCTGGTGTCTGCCCCCACCCCCCACAGGGTTGCTTTTTGTGACCAACATTGATAGCTCAGACCCTGACCAGCTGGTGTATAAAACTTTGGACCCTGCTGACCGGCTCCCAGGACCAGCCGGAGACTTGGCCCTGAATAGCTACTTAGGTTTGTAAGCTCCCACCTCCTGGACTCTAGGGGCATGGCCTGGCCTCCCCTCCTTCCCCAGGGAACTTGACCTTTGGTGCCTTATAATCTCCTCCTCCCCCAACACACACCCAGGGAGACACACATTGGGCCCAAATTGCAGAGAAGAGCCGGGTCCAGTGACCAGGCCTAAGAAGAGGAGGCCCCAAGGGTGATGGCCTCTGGGGCTGTGAGCCAGGGGTCTCCAGGGAGGAAGATTCAGGTGGAGTGAGAGGGCCAGGGCTGAGGATATCCTGGGAAGGACAGTCCTGCCTTCTAGGGGGACTTTCCTTGAGGGATGGATGGTGGGCACATATTGAGGAAAGGGCTAGTGTTGTTGGTAAGTCCCTCTCCTTGTCTCATCTGCCTCCCTCTGCAGAGGAGGAGGAAACCAGGCCTGGGAGATGTTTGGGTGAAGCAGGCTCTCTCTCACTCCCCCTTGTCTCCCCCTCATCCATGTGAAGACTTCCCATTCCTGTCAGGATGAGGGAGTGGGGGGAAGAGGTGCACTGGGTGGGATTCGGGCCTGAGAGGGACCTCTAGCTCTTCTAGCTCCCTGGGTGTGGGCAGGATCAGGCCACTGTGCTCAGCCTCCTACCTGGGCTCCTGGCCTTCTCAGCCATCACCGTTCTGTCTCCTGCCCATTCCCTGAGGCTGACCTCACTGCACTTTTTGTGCCAAGCTTGTCTCTGGGCCTGGTGGGTGTGGGGGGCTGCCAGGCCCTGCGGGAAGGAAGAGTCATCCAGCTGTGGTGCTGATGACTTGGGGGAACCTATCTTTGACTCTTAACCTAGGGGAGGGGGCAGGGGATGGGGGAGCTGTGACAAACCCCAGCTTCTGGGTCTTGGGGTGAAGACTTAGGGGTAAGTCACCCTTTCCCCAGGCTTCTCTATTGACTCGGGGAAAGGTCTGGTGCGTGCAGAAGAGCTGAGCTTTGTGGCTGGGGCCCCCCGTGCCAACCACAAGGGTGCTGTGGTCATCCTGCGCAAGGACAGCGCCAGTCGCCTGGTGCCTGAGGTTATGCTGTCTGGGGAGCGCTTGACTTCCGGCTTCGGCTACTCGCTGGCTGTGGCTGACCTCAACAGTGATGGGTGAGTGGGTAGAGGGCCGTGCCACCTGAGGGAGGCTGGGTCCGGTAGCCCCATTCTGGCTGAGGCCACTCAGCCTCCTGCTGGCTCCTCTGGCCAGGGAGGACCCGTACTGAATGTTTCCCTCTCTCCATAGCTGGCCAGACCTGATAGTGGGTGCCCCCTACTTCTTTGAGCGCCAAGAAGAGCTGGGGGGTGCCGTGTATGTGTACTTGAACCAGGGGGGTCACTGGGCTGGGATCTCCCCTCTCCGGCTCTGCGGCTCCCCTGACTCCATGTTCGGGATCAGCCTGGCTGTCCTGGGGGACCTCAACCAAGATGGCTTTCCAGGTGTGACTGGGAACTGAAAGGCTCAGGGGAGGGAGGGGCCGCAGGAGGGATGGGGAAGCCCCTCAGAGGTCAGGGTGTGGTCTTCTGAGGACTCCAGGAGTGAGGGTTCCTGGGCTTATGTCTGAGCTTTACCATTTACCGGCTTTCTGACCTTGGCAAGTTACCTAACCTTTTTGCGTTAGTAATGTCTGCAGAGAGTGGCCAAGAGGATTAAAGATGATGTACGTAGAGTGCCTGGGATTTTGTAGCCTCTCAATAAAATAGAAAACATACCTGAGTGACTGGGGGAAAGTTGAGGCCTGGACCTTGTCTGCAAGGCCCCCAGCCAGGGTGACTGCCTTTTCCCTGTGCCCTGCAGATATTGCAGTGGGCGCCCCCTTTGATGGTGATGGTAAAGTCTTCATCTACCATGGGAGCAGCCTGGGGGTTGTCGCCAAACCTTCGCAGGTGAGGGGAGTCGCTGGGATGAGGGAATGGGTGTGGGTGGAATCAGCAGAGGCATCGGAGAGGCAGAGGCCTGAGGGAGTTGGGATCGAGGGAGGCTGACAGCCGGTTCTCTAGGTGCTGGAGGGCGAGGCTGTGGGCATCAAGAGCTTCGGCTACTCCCTGTCAGGCAGCTTGGATATGGATGGGAACCAATACCCTGACTTGCTGGTGGGCTCCCTGGCTGACACCGTCGTGCTCTTCAGGTAAGCCCCTCACCACCACTTCTCCCTCCCTGAGGGTGTCAGCCCCTCCCTGTGACTCTGACCCCCATCCCGGTGCCAAATCTAATGCTCAAGATTGTTTCCCAGCCTCACGTTCTCACATTTCTGGTGCCCTTGACTCCCCAATCCCAGGGCCAGACCCGTCCTCCATGTCTCCCATGAGGTCTCTATTGCTCCACGAAGCATTGACCTGGAGCAGCCCAACTGTGCTGGCGGCCACTCGGTCTGGTGAGGCGGGATGGGGTGGCACCTGGACCCTGGCAGCTTCCCCTGCCCTCCCTTTGATCCCTTTATCTCCCCAGTTTGGGGCTGGGGCTGTGACAGGATGTGACAGATGGGGTGGGGGTGGGGGCCTTGGCCCATCGGCCTCGTTTGGCTCAGGAGCCACCCTCTGCCCCCGCAGCGTGGACCTAAGGGTCTGTTTCAGCTACATTGCAGTCCCCAGCAGCTACAGCCCTACTGTGGGTGAGTGCAGTCCCTGCTGTGCGGCTCGCCCTTTTGGGTTTCCCAGGGAGGGGGGGTCACTTCAAGGTCACCCTGGGAATAGGGTGAGCTGGAGCAGCTCTGCAGCTCAGTGATGACTCCTCTCCCAACATGCCACAGCCCTGGACTACGTGTTAGACGTGGACACAGACCGGAGGCTCCGGGGCCAGGTTCCCCGTGTGACCTTCCTGAGCCGTAGCCCAGATGAACCCAAGCACCAAGCCTCAGGCACCGTGTGGCTGAAGCACCAGCATGACCGAGTCTGTGGAGATGCCATGTTCCAGCTCCAGGTGGACACTGACCCCTTGGCTTCTGAGGGTCATTGTCATGGCTCCATCTCTTTTCCGTGATTCCTCTTAGCTGCTTCTTCCCGAACACACTTGTGCCTCCTTCTAAGACCTAGACACGTGGGAAGCCTGTCTTCTGAGCTCACTTTCTCCTCATCTGCTGCCCTCTCCTGTCATTTCTGCACTCCCTGGAGGAGGAGGAGGTGCAAGGGCTTCATGTCCCCCCTTCCAGCTGAATGGAGGAGATGGCAGCTTTTATCATCACATCTGGTCCTCAAAGCCTTTTTTTTTTTTTTTTTTTTTAGAGGGGGTCTCGCGCTGTGTCACCCGCGCGAGCGGTGTGGGGCGCG
>NC_037679.1:14720004-14727053 GCF_003255815.1 Theropithecus gelada | reverse complement strand
GCCATTCTCCTGCCTCAGCCTCCGAGTAGCTGGGACTACAGGCGCCCGCCACCACGCCCGGCTAGTTTTTTGTATTTTTAGTAGAGACGGGGTTTCACCATGTTAGCCAGGATGGTCTCGATCTCCTGACCTTGTGATCCACCCGCCTCGGCCTCCCAAAGTGCTGGGATTACAGGCTTGAGCCACCGCGCCCGGCCCTCAAAGCCTTAAATCCTGGGTTTCTCCTGCCCCCTACCCCAGTCTTTCTCCCTCCTCCTTGCTCAGTTCTCCACCTCTCTCATTCATGTCCCTAAGCTTCTTTCCAAGTTTTAGAATTGGTCCTAGGTCTGGTTGGGGCTCAGAGCAGGGCTGAGGCCTGGGGATTGTTCCAGTGAGGAACAGCCCTTCCTCTTCCTAGGATAATGTCAAAGACAAGCTTCGGGCCATTGTAGTGACCTTGTCCTACAGTCTCCAGACCCCTCGGCTCCGGCGACAGGCTCCTGGCCAGGGGCTGCCTCCAGTGGCCCCCATCCTCAATGCCCACCAGCCCAGCACCCAGCGGGCAGAGGTGAGCATGGGTTCTGGTTTAGCCCAGGAGGAGGAGCTGGGAGGGCAGAGATCATAGTCCCTCCCCAGTGACACCCATTTGTAACTCATAGAGCCCTTTCACGTATGCTACTCCAGTAATTCCTCATATCTCTAGGTGCCCAAATGACCATGTGTTCCTAGTCAAGGGGACAGAGCTCCTCCACTCCATGTAGTCATTCAGGGGCTCAGGTTGATGGGATTCTGTAATCTTCAAATGAGGCCTTCAAGCTCTTGAAGTCACATTCATCCCGTTCAGCTGGAAGCGGGGGGCATGAGACCCCTTGCGTGGTTTTTATGGCTGGCCCAGAAGTGGTGCCCTTGACATCCCTTCCGGTTCTAAATCTGGAACTCAGTTACATGCATGTGAGCTGGGGCAGTGTGGTCCAGTTCTTGACTTGCTGTTAGTCTCTACCATGGCATGGTAGTGCTCCCATCATTTTACTGCAGAGGAGAGGACGTAGTTCAGGATCACACGCTGGTAAGCAGCAGATGAGAGTTGAGCACAGGTTGTTTAATCCTGTGATACTCTAACCCACTGTATGCCATGGTGACAGGTTTGCCCCCTGCCTTGTCCCCTAGGAATGCCCCTTATCTCATGTCTCTCCCCAGATCCACTTCCTGAAGCAAGGCTGTGGTGAAGACAAGATCTGCCAGAGCAATCTGCAGCTGGTCCGCGCCCGCTTCTGTGCCCGGGTCAGCGACACGGAATTCCAGCCTCTGCCCATGTGAGGGAGGCAGAGAGCAGGGTGGGGGTGGGAGGGCAAGAGTTCAAGGATTGAGAGAAAGCCCCCTCAGGAGGACCAGTCAGAGGGAGGGCTGAGCCTGCAGAGAGGGCAGAAGGTGGAAGAGGACCTGCTGATGACTTAGAGACTGCGATGAGGGTCAGTGATGGGGCTGCGGGGGCTCCCATGGCAAGGGATAGCAATCCTTCACAGTACACTAATAATACGCAGTCTACATACATCTCATTGGTTAGTCTTCAAACCTCTGTGAGGTAGGAATTATATTAGTCTCATTTTATAGATGGAGAACTGAGGCCTAGAGAGGTTAAGTTAGTTGCCCAAGGTAAGTAATGGTGGAGCTGAGATGAGAACAGAGGTCTCCTGACTCCCAGTTGTGTGTACAGAGGCCTGAGGCTTGGACGGGCGTGATGGGGACCTGGAGTGGGAAGAGAGGCTCAGGGAGTGAAGGCAGGTACTGGGGGAGCAGACTGGGAGGGGGAGTGGTAGGGGGAGGTGTTCTTAGCGGGAGTGGGGTCTGACTCTCCAGGGATGCGGATGGAACAACAGCCCTGTTTGCACTGAGTGGGCAGCCAGTCATTGGCCTGGAGCTGATGGTCACCAACCTGCCATCGGACCCAGCCCAGCCCCAGGCTGATGGGGATGATGCCCATGAAGCCCAGCTCCTGGTCATGCTTCCTGACTCACTGCACTACTCAGGAGTCCGGGCCCTGGACCCTGCGGTGAGGACCTGGGGGCAGGATGGGGTGGGGTCTTGAGGGGCTCCAGTAACTCAGACTGACCTTGCCTTCTCTCCCATTCCAGGAGAAGCCACTCTGCCTGTCCAACGAGAATGCCTCCCATGTTGAGTGTGAGCTGGGGAACCCCATGAAGAGAGGTGCCCAGGTTAGCACATCTGCCCTTATCCCTATGTGAGTAGCCTCTCCGTAAGCCCATAGACCACCCCTGACTCTAATCGCTTTCCACCCTTGGCCTAGATCACCTTCTACCTCATCCTTAGCACCTCAGGGATCAGCATTGAGACCACGGAACTGGAGGTAGAGCTGCTGTTGGCCACGTAAGCCAGGCGGGGCCGGAGGGGTGAGGTGGGGGTTGTCATATTGACCTCATCTGACCCCTTGGGAGGCGCCTGTGCCTGATGCCCATACTTGCCCCTGCCCACTCACCAGGATCAGTGAGCAGGAGCTGCATCCAGTCTCTGCACGAGCCCGTGTCTTCATTGAGCTGCCACTGTCCATTGCAGGGTGAGCCTGGCCCAAGTGGGTACCTCCATTGGAGGGAAGGGGCATTGCCACTTCCAAACCTTGGCCAGGGCCTTGCCTGCACTAAGCCAAGCCCCAGACCTTCTTACCCCTGTTCTGACCTTTCCACACCAGGATGGCCACTCCCCAGCAACTCTTCTTCTCTGGCGTGGTGAGGGGTGAGAGAGCCATGCAGTCTGAGCGGGATGTGGGCAGCAAGGTCAAGTATGAGGTCACGGTAAGTGTCAGGGATGAGGCCCCTCCATGGTTGCCCTCCCTCCTTGGCACAGAGGAGAGGCTGAGCTGTGTCCCCAGGGCTGGGGCTCTTCTACCATGTGGCAGCATGCTGGTCTAGTGAGTTTGAGGCCTCTGGTCTGCATCTGGACCTTGGCTGTGGTAAGGTGTTTCTGCTGGGGCCTCACCTGACCTTTCCTGGTCATTCTGTCTGGCTGTCTCACCTGCTGGTCTGGTAGGCCATGAAAATCCAGGGAAGCTTCTCTGCTGTAGGCCTCAGCTGGGGGATGGGAACATGGGGTGGGAGTTAATGTCTCTCCCTAGAACTCTGCCTTTGCTTGGCTGGGGCCTCCCCTCACACCTTCCAGGGACACTTCCAGGGTTCCCTGGATTTGGTGGGTGGGAAGAATGGTGCCTGGTGGGGTCTAGGATCCTGAGTATTTGTTGAAATTATGTTTCCTGAGGGCCTTCTCTTCAGCCCTTGTTTCTTCCATCTCTGTGGATTTACGATCCACTTGAAAACTGAGTTCCTTGGCTGGGCACGGTGGCTCATGCCTGTAATCACAGCACTATAGGAGGCCAAGGTGGCAGGATTGCTTGAGCCCAGGAGTCAGAGACCAGCCTGGACAACATAGCCAGATCCTGTCTCTACGAAAAATTAAAAAAAAAAAAAGAAAAAAGAAAAACTGAGGTCCCTCCCCTCATACTCTCTTTTTCCCACAGGTTTCCAATCAAGGCCAGTCGCTCAAAACCCTGGGCTCTGCCTTCCTCAACATCATGTGGCCTCATGAGATTGCCAATGGGAAGTGGTTGCTGTACCCAATGCGGGTGGAGCTGGAGGGCGGGCAGGGGCCTGGGCAGAAAGGGCTTTGCTCTCCCAGGCCCAACATCCTCCACCTGGTGAGGCTTAGGTGGGGGTGGGGGTTAGATGTTGGGAGAGATGTCATGGGGAGTAAGGGTAGTGAGTGCAGTGATGGGGCAGGAGGAAGGCGGTGGGGAGGAGATTCTATCTCAGGACGGCTGTGATTGGGGGGACACTCACTGAGACCCCCCTTCTGTGTCCAGGATGTGGACAGTAGGGATAGGAGGCGGCGGGAGCTGGAGCCGCCTGAGCAGCAGGAGCCTGGTGAGCGGCAGGAGCCCAGCATGTCCTGGTGGCCAGTGTCCTCTGCTGAGAAGAAGAAAAACATCACCCTGGTGAGGGCAGGCCGGACTTGGTGCAGCCGGAATGGGAGTGTGGGGTGTGGGGGCACAGAGCTCCAGGGTACTGTGTGTCCAGGAAGGGTAGCCTATTGAGACACGTGATGGTCAAACACCTGGGTGCAAGTTGACCAGATGTTCCCATCACAGTCCATAGGAGGGGGTGCCCGGGAGGCAGCCACTGACACTGCAGACCTCCTTCCTGCTCAGCCCCTGCAATTGCTCACTCTAGAACAGGTCACTCCACCTGAAGCAAGTTAGTTAGCCAAGCAATTGATTCACCTTACATTTATATAAAGCATTACATTTTATAGGTGATGGGATGGGGTTAGCCCATCCTCACACTTTGAGGTCTGTTGGTCGTTCTTCTGAACTCTTATAACATAAAAAAGTCAATTTGTGTAAGGACACTTGCTCGATGTTTACAGTATTAAAAATGTTAAGTTCTTTTTTGTTGTTGTTGAGACAGAGTCTTGCTCTGTCGCCCAGGCTGGAGTGCAGTGGTGCGATCTCAGCTCACTGCAACCTCCGCCTCCCTGGTTCAAGAAATTCTCCTTCTTCAGCCTCCCGAGTAGCTGGGACTACAGGTGCATGCCATCACACCTGGCTAATTTTTGTATTTTTAGTAGAGATGGGTTTCACCATGTTGGCCAGGCTGGCTGGTCTCGATCTCCTAACCTTAAGCGATCTGCCTGCCTCAGCCTCCCAAAGTGCTGGAATTACAGTCCTGAGCCATGTGCTTGGCAAAAACACTAAATTCTAAAAGTTCTAATAATGAAGATGATAGTATATTAGATGTGATTTATTAAGTCTACCCCTTTTGAGCAGTTTTGCTTTCCCCTTTTCTGCTTGTTTTGCAGAGTTGTGTTGTTTAGGTGAAGGTATTGAGCAGATCCGCACATGCTCTGTGCCCCTCCCTGCTAGGATGGGGCTCGCAGTGACAATGTGGTGGGGACGTAGATTAGGGGAGGGTCTCTGGCCTGACTGTAAGGAGGTGGAGGTAAACCTCAGGTAGAGCCAAGAAGATCCTTTGCAGGGGAATGTTAGCAGCTGCTGCAGTCCCTGCACTGGGTCCTCAGCTCCCCTGGGAGCATGGCATGAGGCAAACTGAAGAATGTCAGGGGATGTAGGAACCTGTGTCATAGCTGTTGCTCTGTTACATGGATAGTCCTCCCTTCTCCACCTGACCAATTTCCCCTGAGACGTCTCCCTTTTAAATGGGAACTTTGAAATAGATTCTTTTTGTTTTCATGTTGAAATGTATTTATTTATTTAAATGACAAAAATTATATTTATGTATAATATGATGCTTTGAAATATGTGTATACTGTGGAATGGCTATATTGAGCTAATTAACATATACATCATCTCACATACTTATTTTTGTGGTAAGAACACTTAAAATCTGTTCTCTTAGTGATTCTCAAGAATACACTGTGTTGTAATTAACTAGAGTCCCAATGTTGTGCAATAGATCTCTTAAATAGATATCTCTTCCCTCTGTCTAACTGAAACTTTGTACCTTTTGACCACCACCTCCTCCAGCTCCCAGCCACACCCCGCCTTCACCCCAGCCCTAGGTAACAACTATTCTACTCTCTACTTCTATGAGTTCAACTTTCAGATTCCACATATAAGTGAGATAATGCAGTATTTATCTTTCTGAGTCCGGCTTACTTTGCTTAACATAATGTCTAAAGTAGATTCTTTTACAAAAAAGGCAGAAGGCCTTGCTTTTAGACAGCTTGGCTGAGGATTCTTGAATGGCTCAAAAGTGGCACAAGAAAAGATGACTCAAAGAATTCAGACACTCTCAAAGCCATTCTTCTGTATCTGGATTGTGGTGTGATGATATAACATAACTTTCAGGCAAATGGGTCAAGAGGTGGTGATTGGGCCAAATGGATTTAGGTCAGTCCTGGAAAGAACAGAGCCTGAGTCCCCTGCCCCCCCCAGGAGCTCCTGAGGCAGCCTCCTCCTGCTTCAGTGAGTTTGGGTTTAGGGCAGGGGTGTGGCTGTATCGAATATGGAGCTGAGTTCAAATATTTGCTCCACCACTTATTAGCTTTGCTAGTGTTGTGACCTGAGGCAGGTCACTTGGCCTCCTTGGGCTTCCTCAGTTTCTTCCTTTGAAAAATGAGGATGATAATAACGTGCACCTTGCAGGACTGTTGCGAAGCTTAAATGAGATAAGTGCCCGACAAGTAGTAGGTGTTCAATAAATGGGACTGTCATTAGGTAACATAAGCATCACTTGGGGAAGCTACTCTGCCTGTGCTGTCAAGTAAGAGATTCCCCTCCATGCTGCCCCCTCCATGCATTTCAAAGCTGAATAGCTCAGATTTGGGGTAGGCAGCTGTTTTGGATATAAGATTAGTTTGAGAAGACTTCCTGGAGGAGGAGAGTTTGAGGTCAAGTAAGGAAAATGGGAGAGATGGCAGTCTCAGCAGGGTCAAACTGAGTGGCTTAGACCCTTGTCTGTCCTTATCCCTAGGACTGCGCCCGGGGCACGGCCAACTGTGTGGTGTTCAGCTGCCCACTCTACAGCTTTGACCGCGCGGCTGTGTTGCATGTCTGGGGCCGTCTCTGGAACAGCACCTTCCTGGAGGTGAGGATACCACTGGGGCTCTAGTCTGTTTCTTCTTCCCCAAAAGCCCCTCCAGGACTCACTTCTCCTCCTCCCTCCTCACTGTCCAAATGCAGCATCCTTTTTTTTTTTTTTTTTTGAGATGGAGTCTTCCTTTGTCCCCCAGGCTGCAGTGCAGTGGTGCGATCTCAGCTCACTGCAACCTCTGCCTCCCAGGTTCAAGAGATTCTCCTAGGCCGGGCGCGGTGGCTCAAGCCTGTAATCCCAGCACTTTGGGAGGCCGAGACGGGCGGATCACGAGGTCAGGAGATCGAGACCATCCTGGCTAACACGGTGAAACCCCGTCTCTACTAAAAATACAAAAACTTAGCCGGGCGTGGCGGCGGGTGCCTGTAGTCCCAGCTACTCGGGAGGCTGAGGCAGGAGAATGGCGTGAACCCGGGAGGCGGAGCTTGCAGTGAGCTGAGATCCGGCCACTGC
>NC_037679.1:14716240-14719926 GCF_003255815.1 Theropithecus gelada | reverse complement strand
AAAAAAAAAAAAAAAAAAAAAAAAGAGATTCTCCTGCCTCAGCCTCCTGAGTAGCTGGGATTACAGGCACGTGCCACCACATCCGGTATTTTTGTATTTTTCATAGAGATGGGGGTTTGCCATGTTGGCCAGGTTGATCTCAAACTCCTGACCTCAGGTGATCTGCCCTCCTTGGCCTCCCAAAGTGCTGGGATTACAGGTGTGAGCCACTGTGCCCAGCCAAAATGCAGCATACTCTTAACCCAAAGCAGGCAGAAACATCCTCTGTGTTGGGCACCATTACACTGATAATTTCAGGAGGTAAGGGGAAGGGAGGGAGACATGGGGCACTTAGGAGAGGGATCTCCTTTCCTATTCCCTTAGGAGTACTCAGTTGTGAAGTCCCTGGAAGTCATTGTCCGGGCCAACATCACAGTGAAGTCCTCCATAAAGAACTTGATGCTCCGAGATGCCTCCATAGTGGTGAGCTGCAGGGCTGGGGGGTGGGTGGGGAGGACTCTCTTCTTTCCTGCTCCCTCCAGCTCGTGTTCCATTGACCTCTTGCTCCATTGACCCCTTGCTCCCCAGATCCCGGTGATGGTATACTTGGACCCCATGGCTGTGGTGGCAGAAGGAGTGCCCTGGTGGGTCATCCTCCTGGCTGTACTGGCTGGGCTGCTGGTGCTAGCACTGCTGGTGCTGCTCTTGTGGAAGGTGAGGCTTGGAGAGGGTGGGGCTGATGGGGGTGGACTTCCTGGTCGGGTGGGCAGCCTTTTGTACTGTGGTTCTGTCACCCACCCATACACTCATGTATTCAGCAAATCTGCACTGAACACTTACCCTGCATGTCTCAGGAACTCTATTAGTCCCTGGATGTTTCAAAGATAAATCAGATGCAGGCTGGGTGCAGTGGCTCATGCCTGGAATCCCAGCACTGTGGGAGGCCTAGGCGGGTGGATCACTTGAAGTCAGGAGTTTGAGACCAGCCTGGACAACATGGTGAAACTCCATCTCTACTAAAAATACAAAATTAGCCGGGTGTGGTGGTGTGTGCCTGTGGATCGAGCTACTTGGGAGGCTGAGGCAGGAGAATCGATTGAACTCAAAAGGTGGGGTTGCAGTGAGCCAAGATGGCACCATTGCACTCCAGCCTGGGTGACAGAGTGAGACTCCATCTCAAAAAAAAAAAAAAAAAAAAAAATTCAGATGCAGACCTCATTAGGGATTTTATAGTCTAGTGGGGTAGGAGTGGTGAGCCTGTAGTCAAGGACAAGGCAGAAAGTGTTGAGTTGAGAAAAGGCAGTGGGAGTTTAGAGGGAAACAAGCTTGAGAGGAGGTAGCACTGAAACCAGTCCTTAGAGGAAGGTTGGGTGGTAGGGTCAGGATGTAAGAATATGAGGTAGGTGGGGTCTAGCAGGACCATGGCAGGCAAAGTCATGGAGGCAGAGAAGTGTGATCTGACTTAACTAGAATGTGGCAGTGAAAACTGGAAAGGTAAGTGTGGCCAAGAAGGCCAACAAGCGTGGAGAACAGCCTCCAGGAAACTGCCCTCAGGGTGGAACTCGGAGCTTCCCCATACCAGGCTTTGCACGGAAGTATTCTTGTACACCCAGAGCTGTATACAGAATCATATTATCATCCAGGGCTCAACGTAAAAGTATGCACATGCACACGTCAGTACAGGGAATCACATACATCACCAGGGATCATATGCTGAGCCATCTGCCACATCTGAGGCTGTGTTCGGAACCATACATGTCCTTGGGGCTCTGGAGAACTGCCCCTGCCTGCACCTGCTCTTTGGGACCAATCACAGACTAAGCCACCCTTTGGCAAGTGTGAGTCATCAGTAGACCAGGCTCTGGAGTGGCATCCAAGCTGTTGGGGACCTTCCCAGTCTTAGGGGAGATTGATGCCTCTCTGAAACTGGCCCCAGGATGCTTGCCCCCTGCTTCCATGGAAGGAAGACAGAGCAGAGATAGGGGCTCCCGTCCTTCCTCAATCTTTCCCTCCTCTGCCTCCTCTGCCCTGCTTCTCCCTCGACATCCCAGTGTGGCTTCTTCCATCGGAGCAGTCAGAGCTCACCTTTTCCCACCAACTATCACCGGGCCTGTCTGGCTGTGCAGCCTTCAGCCATGGAAGTTGGGGGTCCAGGGACTGTGGGGTAACTGTTGTGTGTGTGCATGTGTATATATGTGTGTGGGTATGTATGTGTGTGAATATAAGGAGAATTCCCAGCACTCAGGGGATCAGGAATGTTCAGGGTGAAAAATGAGATTGCATGAGAGTGATGTGAGGTGAGAGGTAATTAGAAGGGTGCAGATATAAGGGTAAGTCTACACAGCCTGAGGCGTGCACAAAGGGTTGGTGGGCTCATGGTGTGTGCATGTGGGTGTGGGGAGGTCGCATGCATGCTTTTTTCTAGGGGCATGAGTGTGCAAGGAGATGAATGTGTAAGGAGATGCCATGCAGTCTGAGCATGTAGGAGTCTTGGGCCTCTGAGTGTGAGTGTGCAGGGGCACATTCCCACCCTGGTGTGTAAGGGCCAGCATGGTCCTGATTTAGGGTGGGGCTAGACTACTGTATTGATGGACAAGAGGCCGTTGCTGTAAGGGGCATGCTGCCCAAGGTACAAGTACACAGGATGCATGTTTATGGGGCTTGAGAGGCATCATTCTAGAGACGCAGGGGACTAGGAAGCCATTTTCTTCCTCAGGTCTTGTTTGTGTTCTGGGGGACACTACTGGGTCTCTTAAGAAGCTAGAGTGGGTAGAAATCTTGAGTCAGGTCCTGATGCTCCACCCTCAAGGCCTCTTTCAGGGGCCAAGGGAGATGCCCTTGGTCCTGCCTCTTGGATGCCTTCCTGGTCTCTCTCTTGCTGTGAATGAGAACCTGGGGACCCGGCACTGATGGGAGCACCGTGGGTGTTGCCCACCGCACCAGATGCTGTTCAGCCTGTTTCCTTTCTGCCGCAGCAGGGATGGTGAGGGTGAGGAGCTGTGCCGTGCTAGGCGTCTGCTCCAGGGACCACAGCTCTTCAGGCTCCTCATGGTCCGGCCTGGTGTCCTTACAGATGGGATTCTTCAAACGGGCAAAGCGCCCCGAGGCCACCGTGCCCCAGTACCATGCGGTGAAGATTCCTCGGGAAGACCGACAGCAGTTCAAGGAGGAGAAGACGGGCACCATCCTGAGGAACAACTGGGGCAGCCCCCGGCGGGAGGGCCCGGATGCACACCCCATCCTGGCTGCCGATGGGCATCCTGAGCTGGGCCCCGATGGGCATGCGGGGCCAGGCACTGCCTAGGTTCCCATGTCCCAGCCTGGCCTGTGGCTACCCTCCACCCCTTCCCCAGAGATGGCTCTTTGGGATGAAGAGGGTAGAGTGGGCTGCTGGTGTCGCATCAAGATTTGGCAGGGCCGGGCGCGGTGGCTCAAGCCTGTAATCCCAGCACTTTGGGAGGCCGAGGCGGGCGGATCACGAGGTCAGGAGATCGAGACCATCCTGGCTAACATGGTGAAACCCCGTCTCTACTAAAAATACAAAAAAACTAGCCGGGCGTGGTGGCGGGCGCCTGTAGTCCCAGCTACTCGGAGGCTGAGGCAGGAGAATGGCGTAAACCCGGGAGGCGGAGCTTGCAGTGAGCTTAGATCCGGCCACTGCACTCCAGCCTGGGTGACACAGCGCGAGACTCCGTCTCAAAAAAAAA